>NC_056747.1:772151627-772328648 GCF_019279795.1 Protopterus annectens | reverse complement strand
AGGCAGGTGGAGGGGATAGATGCAGATTGCAGTCTTTTTTTGGTATCACAAATGTACTTTGAGATATTTTAGAGCCAGACCATGATGAAAAGAAGCCAGAAAGCCTGAATCGAATCGTGCTACTCTATTTAAGCGGACACCGACTTCTGGTAGATATTGTTTTTTACGATCATCATGAACCAAGAAACCATACAATAATGAAGTCATCAGCTTGAATATAGTGACAAAAATATTGCTACAGTTTGTGTACTTGCCTGCACAGAGTGCTTCAGCGCTCGTGTTTTATTAAAAAAAAAAAAAAAAAGAAAAATGCTTCCTTTTTACGGTAGCAATCTAGCAAACACTTGCTACAGTTTACACCCTGCCTTCACAGAGCGATACATTACATTTCAGTTTAAAAAAGAAGAAAAAATACTTTTGTTTTTACTTTTAAACTGTAGCAAAGTGCTAGCAACAGTTAAGACCACGCAGAGGGTGCTACGGCACTGAGGTTTGTCTGCAAATTCTTTCACGTTCGTCTTTTTCCCGCAAATGCAATACCGGCTTTTAAATACCGGTATTACATTAAAAAGCAATTGGAATCATTGGATCGCGTTTGGCACTGTCATGCATATATTTTAACTGTCCAGTTTTTGCAGAATGTCCAGATTTTTGCCTATATTTTTGGTCAGTTCCTCATAAATTTTGTGTTTTTATGGCAAATCACAGAGCACTGAAGCCACTAAATAATGACATATAGCTGCATTTCAGATTTCATAGCTTTCAGAAAAAAATGCACTCAAACAAAAATGTTATTCCAGCAGTTTTCAACTTATATAAGCACTATTTAAAATATGTCCCTATATAGGAACTAGAGCGACAGTCTTTCGGTTTCTAGAGGGAAAACAAAACTGCAATGGTAGGATATTAAGGTGGGTGGGATTATTATAACCACATTCATGATGTCACAAAAAGGGAGGTGATTAGCTAAGTGGGTGGCAGTGTTTTCAGCTTCGGTCCGAGATAGAATGTAGTTTTAGTAACGAGATAGTCTCCCTTTAAGTTCTAAATGCATGTTTGTATATGAAAGTGTAGCTAATGATTCGGGATGCTACTAGTTTACTAGAGTTTTCTTTAGTGATGCCTTCCTCTCCTTGGATATGTTGACACACACTGCTGTGGACTGGTGGTGGTTAAAAAAATGTTGAGTCCTGACTTGTGTTCTTTCAGTGGTTTCCATCTGTTGAGGATGGCCAGCTGAAATTCCAGTGAGATGTCTCTGTATATAATTTTAAGTAATATAAAGATGCTAAGAAGACAGCATAGTACTTTTAGTAAAACTAATGACACAGAAGCATAAAGGGGTTGTGACTTTTTTAGATGTATAAATGAGAAATGGAAGCCTTTGGGAGTTTTAAAGGAAAATACGATGCTAAGCTGTTGAGAAAGAGGACCTGAAAAAGCAGGCATATAGTGTTGTTTCAGAGGGTGAGAGTCTGCCTGGAAGAAACAGGAAATGGTGGGACTGAGAAAAGTTTTGGTGACCACGAAGGATGGTTTTGCTTACCACTTCTACCTATTTTCTACTTTTTAATATGGTAATCACATCTGCCCATCATTGTCCCACCCCTCCAAGGAATTGCAGCTTTAGGAAGGCTGTTCATTTAGTATGAAAAAAACAAAACGTAAGGAATATGTCTCACTTTGATTTATAGAATAGAGTATTTCTGGAATAAAGCACTTAAAATTCTAGAGGTATTTGATGAAAATAGCAAGAGATATTCAGTGTAACCAGAGACTGATTTGCTGTATCCAGGACTGTTTGTAAGCTTCTGAGCCCCCCAAGCCTTTCTGTGTTGGAGGGAAGCATTCTAGCTTATCAGTGGGAGTGGTAAGCACTAGGTAGCCTGTCTACCACAAGATCCAGGTACAGATGATTAGTTTCAGCACTTAAATTTGCTTATTTGTGCTCAGCAGTTCAGAACCTGTTAGCACTAGATAAGCTACAAATTACTACAGCACTCAACCTTCCTCTTTACCTAGAGGAAAGCAGTTTTTGTACTTGCTTTCCTCACTTGCTTAGAGAAAAACAGCTTACTTGCCTAGAGGGAAGTAGTTTTTTTATTCAGGCATGCCAAAGGGTCAGCTCCCCAGTGTTCTCTCCTGTCTATCTGATGAATCTGGGCATCTTGCGGCAACATGTGCACAGACAACCCTCTCCCTCCTACCACCCAACACCACAACCTGTGAGAGATGCACTAATCTAGCCAAACTGGAGGTAAAGCTTTCTCCAACCAAGACTGAACTTGACAGTCAAGGGGAGAAGGTAAACGCTTGCACCACACCACACTCATCACATAGTCCCACTAAACCTACACCACCAAACTCCACACACACAAACACAAACACATTTGCAGAGGCTCTCAATAATAATCTGCTCAAGCAACAGAGACCTGCAAAGCAAAAACGCAAGCAACCTCCACCCCCAACACAACCCAGATGACACATAGCCCACAGACTCTTATGCGCCAATAAACCACAGCCCATAAAGCAAAACAACGTACCCAACACAGTAGTCATAGGTGACTCTATAGTCAGGCACATTGATGTCCCACTCACTAGGCTAAACTAGGAGAAGGTTACTGTCCACTTCCTGTCGGGTGCCAGGATCTGCCACATAACCCAAGCACTCAGGTCACTTCACAGTAAGTACAAATATGACTGTGTCATTGTCCATGTTGATATGAACAACCTGCGACATACCTCGCTGGACTACATGAAGAGACATGGAAGAGCTCTCTGATCTTGTAGCCCAGGCAGGTATGACCCTGCCCTGAGTAACATCTTGTCATCACCCAAAATGATACTGCAGTACAAGGACAAAATGATTGACTTCAGCAATTGGCTAAGCTTCTGGTGTCCTAAGGGGATCCAGCATCTGTCTGCCTGGGACGACATGGTCGACAAACCACAATTCTTTGCCAGAGATGGCCTGCACCTGTCGCCCCTGGGATTCCGGATACTGGCTAAGGGTGTTTCCGCCCCTATCATGCCTTTTTTAGGCAAGGTTCAAATGACAAATTCACCACCGTAACCGGAGCAGGCAAGCAAAAACTGAGGGTAATGCTTCTCAGTGCTAGAAGTCTAAATTTCAAAATGCACTCACTCGAGGCACTCCTTAAATGGAGAACATTGATATCTGTGCAGTGACTGAGACCTGGTTCAAGGCTCTAGACAGCACCCCTGCATTACCAGGCTATAACTCCTACCACGCTTTTTGGCACTTGCACGAGTGTATGGATTGTGCTATCCCAAACAGAACCAAGATGCTATCCTCCAAAAAAAAAAGGAAGCCAATCTGGTGGCCCCTGCCATAAACCAACTCTACAATAGAAGGAAGAAACTGCAGCAAGAGAGTAAAATCCCATGAGTGGAGGAGCTCCCTGATCAGCCTACGTAAAAAGGTGAGATCCCTTATAAGATCCTTCACAGCTAGCTACAAAACAAAATTGTCACTGATTGTAAGGGCAACCACAAAGCATTCTATAGCGATGTCAAGAATCTCAATGGCAACACACAGATCTACTGTGAGTTACAGCACAAAAATTACAGAACCAACTGATATTGCCAACATCCTGGCAGATAGGTTCAGTGCTAACTTTACCCCCCACCCCCTAAAGGGACCATATTTATAAAGGAAGAATGCAGAGTCCCTGTAATCACATCTATGCAGGTAAAAGCTGTACTCTCTAAAACCAAAAACACAGCATCCATGGGACCGGACAACATCCCAGGCTGTGTTTTACATGAACTGGCTCCCCACCTAAGCACCATGTTCGGTCATAGTCTCACGTCAGGCTTTGTGCCCACTGAATGGCGCACCGCAACATTTATCCCACTCCACAAAGGGGGAGCCACCACTGATCCTGGGAACTATCGCCCTATTAGCCTGACTAGCTTGGTCTGCAAGGCCATGGAATGTATCATCATGGAACTCCTAAACAAAGACATTGGTAACCTACAAACTCTGGACACCACCCAGTTTGGGTTTGTGAAAGGCAGATCATGCCTTCTGAACCTGATTGACTTCTTTGAGGCAGTCACCAAAGCCATAGACGAGGGTAAGGTTGTTCACACAGCCTATCTTGACCTAGTCAAGGCTTTTGACACCATCCCCCATTCTGGAATTATAGCTAAACGCAGTAAACTAGGTATAAATCCCTACGTCACAAGATGGGTTGCCAACTGGCTCATTGATAGAACCCACACTGTAAAAGTTGTAGACTCTAAATCTGAGTTCAAACCAGTGACAAGTGGAGTACCACAGGCTTCGGTCCTGGGACCTCTCCTGTTTGGTATCTACTTCTCTGAAGTACAGGCTACACAGAAGGCCTCTGGTTAACAAAGTTCTCAGATGACTGCAAACTAGGAGCCATAGTAGAGTCCTCAAATGATGTGGACATCCTATAGAAGGGCCTCACTGAGACAGATGCCTGGTGTCAAAGGCATGGCCTCAAGCTCAATGCCAAAAAATGCATGGTCATCCCCTTTGGTAAGCACTGTACCCATGAACTACCACATAAACGGCAGTCTACTTGACGCCAAATGTGTGATGAGACCTTGGGACCCAGGTGGACTGTAGTCTCTCCTTTGATAATCACATCGCCACAGTAGTCAGGAAATCCTATGTGGTACACCTCATCACAAAAGGGTTCTCATCCAGGAAAAGAGGTAATTGTCCCCCTCTACTTGGCACTCATTAGACCCATTATAGAGTACAACGCCCCTTTTGGAATGTACCTCCCAAGACATCTGTAGCAGCTGGAAAGGCCACAGAAGTACCTCACAAAGAGGATTACTGGCCTCAAACAGATGCCCAACACTGACAGTCTCAAAAAAACTCCAGCTTTACTCTTTAGCATATCACCTACTCTGAGGCGATCTCTGCCTATGTTAAACCCAGAGCTGTTGGACATGCTACACCTAAAGAAATCCCAGTCCCTCCGAGCTACACGCTGTAGGGACCTAAACCTTGTCAACACAATAAACAAGACATGCTGGAGGGATAGATTCCTGTCCCAGAGTCTTCCTATACTCTGGAATAAGCTACCCATGTATGTCAAGCAAAGTTTCTCATTAGTACTCTTCAAGAAAAATCTTGGAGTGGATGGGAAATAGGAAATACACCCCGGGGATCACTTCTGTGGCTCTGCTCAACAGGGGCACAGGAAATTAACTTTCTTGGGTGGCGTAAGCCAGGGAACCTTGTTGGCTAGGCATATTTAGGCCCTTGGGCCGATAGCC
Organism: Protopterus annectens; assembly: GCF_019279795.1. Classification (NCBI taxonomy): domain Eukaryota; kingdom Metazoa; phylum Chordata; order Ceratodontiformes; family Protopteridae; genus Protopterus; species Protopterus annectens. Next base: position 772,323,365 of record NC_056747.1, on the reverse strand, counting down.
TCGTACCTACCTATGTCTATAGGGCGAACAACCTGCCCAAATTCTTTTTATTTTGAGAAAGTCTGCTAAAATTGCGGATGAATAAGCATTGTGTCTCAGTAGTAAAAAGTTTTCTTCACAGCACACAAGTCTGGGTTTCGCTTCTGATCTCCAGTCGCTGCCTTTGTGGAGTTTGCTTGTTCTTGTATCAGTATGTCTTATCTCATAGTAAACTAATTTTCCTCCAGTTTGCTTGAAACATGTTTGATTGTATTGTTTTTATCCTTGTCTTTGTTGCCTGGGTTATGGCTGAAGGGGGTCTGTGGACCAGCCCAAATGGTAGATGGCAAAATGTTTTCAGATATACATTGGTTAGTCATGGAGGACATATAAGCAAGTAATGCTTTGCTCTGGTGGCTGTTTCATACTGATACATTTTCTGTGTTTAAGTACTGTGAGTGGATGCACAAGTTTTGGAAGTGAGACAGCACCATCATAAATGAATTATGACTGTTTGATTGGAGCCATTGAATACTGTATGCTAGTTTGAGCATATAGGAATCTGATGTGGCTTTGTAAGGTGGAATATGCACAGAATCCATGTGTAATCCTTTGTGAGCCCATCCTCCACTCTAGCTTGAGTCCTTTGCTAATGTAGTATTTCTTTAAGGGCAATAGAGTCTGTGTTTGTGACTGATTAGAACATACACTGACAGCAGAAAAAAAATGCACTGGTCCATTTAATATTTATGTATTAAAGTACAAATTGTTGTCCATGTTCACTTGAGGCTTTGCCCTTCTAGAATTTATTAGGTGCAGGACAGTTAACTTAAAACTGTCTGTCAGTAATTGTTTTGTCAACACCACAATTTCAGTGTCTGGCAAAATAAGACTTGCTTGCCAGGTCTTGGAAATTAGAAGACTTAGCATTTTCACTTTTTCTAATAAAACTATGAAGTGCACATTGCAGTTGGTAGCTGTGTTTTGTGGAATCGTCAGTTAAATGATCTATCATTAAACACAGTTTAATGAGTTATTTTTTCTCATGTTATCACTGTGAAGACTGGTAGAAATATGAAGGCTGCCAGCCTAGCCAAATAGAATTTTATAGATAATTCTGTCATTTGTAAATATCAGTGTAAGATACAGGCTGGTTTTTTTAAATGACAAAATAGGCTGATAAATGTTGAACTTCAGCAATGTGGCAACATTGCCCACGGCTGTAAAGAAAACTAAGTCAAGCATTTCACATCTGTTCTTTGAAATTAAAATTGTCTTGTATGTCCTTTGATCTCCAGAGCTCGAATTGGTGGCAGTGGTGGGATATCCACCTCGCATATTAATTGGTGGCAGTGGTTGGGATATCCTCACATATTAATTGTTTGCCAGTGGTGGGATATCCACATCACATATTAATTAGGAGGCAAATACTAACTGGCTTGTAGTAGTGCGGGTAGATCAAATCCTGTAGTGAATCCTGTAGCTTGTGTACAGTGAGCTTTGAAGGTGTTTTGTACTCTAAAACAGCCACACAATGAATACTCAGTTCAGATCACAATTGTTTTATTTCTTTTGTTAGCTTAGTCAGGGTGAACAGGCAACATGTCAGCAGAGGAGTATGGAAAGCTGACAATGAGTGGAGCCAGCTGGCGGAGATGTGTCAGGCTAGGGGACTGGTGCATGGAAATCTGACTAAGGCAGACCTGATTGCAGCCTTGGTTACAGCCGCATTGGAAAACAGCAGCCAGAAGGACAATGAGACTGGCAGTGGAGATACAATTCCCTCGGAGAATGGACAACTCAATCTTTCTGCAGTGGACTTAAAAATCCAGCTGGAGCTAAAGAGACTTGAGTTGGAGGCCAGGTGTGTGGAATTTGAAGCAAATGAGAGACCGATGTTTGCAGGCTGAGGAGAATGAGAAACTGTTACATCTGCAAGCTGAGGAACAAGAGAGGCAGAGGCAGCATGAGAAGGAGATGATGACTCTTCGCTAGAGTCATGGAGGTAATGGGGAAGGGAGTAACTGGACCCCAGAAGTACAAAAGGTCAGTAAATTTCTTCCGCAGTTCAAAGAGGGGGATAATTTTGATAGTTTCATTCATATGTTTGAGACAGGTTATGTAAACAGAATGAAGGTGACCAAGGGCTCTGGGTACAGTTCCTGACCCCCTTATTCCATGGTAAAGCTGTAACTGTTCTGTCCAAAATGTCTGACGTTGCATCTTTTGATTATACTGCTGTTAAGAAATGTCTTTTACAACTGTTTAAGCTAACACCTGAAATGTATAGGAAAAAGTTTTGTGAGCATAAACGCAAGGCAGATGAAAGTGTGTGTGAATATGTTGCTGGAATTGAGCACTTATTTCCATAGGTGGGTGAGTGGATGTCAGGTCACCACTTCTGAAGGGCTGGCAGACCTTTTGATGAGGGAACAAGCCCTTAGCACCTTGCCTGAGGACATGAGGATCTGCTTAGCTGATGGACAATGTGCTACTTCAGATGAGTTGGCGAAGAAGGGAAACCTGTACCTGGCAAGCAGTGCAGCCCTGCACAGGAAGGGGACTCCCAGTACTGCTCATGGGCCTAAAGGAACCCATGGTGGGCAGCACAGACTGCCACAACAGAATCTGCCAGTAGCAGGGGAAGCCACTAGTCCAAGTACATGTCCATGAGCTAGGGTCCAGTGGGGCCATGTGGCATACAGGTGTCCACGGAGGCAAGGTGGGGAACCAAAGGTGAGGGAGCCAGTAAGTGGAAAACACAAAATGCCAATAGTAGGTTGTCTTGAGACAACAAGGGTACCAAACTACGACCAGAGGCTATATCCTATTGTAGTGAATGGCAAAGAGGCCATTGCCAAGAGAGACAGCCTCTGATAAAACCATTGTAAAGCCTGCAATGGATACAGAGGAGCACTACTTGCCTGGGCAGTCTACTCCAGTCAGAGCTTTAGGAGGGATCCCATTTCAAATACCTTTGGCTAGGGTTCACCTTGACTGGGAGGGTGGAAAAGGAAGTTAGCAAGTAGGTGTGTTTGAGAATATACCTGCAGATGTCCTGATAGGGAATGATTTTGATAGTGCAGTACCCTGTGCTTGTGCTGTTACATGCAGTCAGGCTTGGAGACAAGCATGCACGTCTGGTAGCCTGGGGGAGACCCAGACAGACTGCGTACTAGCAGCCAGGACTAGGGAGGTGGTTACTTCAGGGAGGGAGCTACTCTGTAGCAGTGAGACTGAATGTGAGCCACAGCTGCTTGTGGGTACTGATGGTCCCTTGGACAGAGTGACGGCAAAGGTAGAGGTCAGTAGTAGTACCCAGCCTGACAGTGAGGCACCACTGTCAGAGGATGCCAGACTTCCTGTGGAAGGGGAAATGGGAAGGGGGTACAAGGAGAGTTGAAACAGGCTTAGCTCTTAGACCCTACATTGCAAAGCATGAGGCAGGTAGCTAGGGAGGCACCTGATTCTCAAGGAAAGGGGGGACATGTATACTGGGACAAAGGGTTACTATACAGAGAGTGGACCCCTGAGGGAGGGCTAGAAGGTGAGAGTGTACAGCAGTTGGTAGTGCCTAGAGCCTACTGTCTGGCGCTTCTAGCCATAGCCCATGATATTCCCTTTGCAGGTCATATGAGCATAAAATGTACAAAGAGGCATGTTATGCAGAACTTCTATTGGCCTGGAATTTCCAGAGATGTAACAGGGTACTGCAGGACCTGTGAGCAGTGTGTCAAAGGAAAAAACTTCAAAGACCAATACATGTAAGGTTCAGGTTAAGGCACTTTAATTCTTGCGGCAAGGAGACAAAAACATGCATGCAAAAATACAGTTTGTCTGATTAGTAACTTGAAGTGTAGCCATTCTTATACTGTTTTACAAGACATTGCCTTCTAAAGCTGACATAATCAAATACAAGCCTACAATATTGTTTTTCACAGCAGATGTTGCTCAATATTTTCTGCTGACATTACATTACATTTCTAGATTGGTGAGAAACTTTTTTGAAAGATACCATGGCCTTAAAGACCACTAGCTAGTTACAATTATTTCTACAGTGCTGTGTTACATTTCAAGGTACTCTGCTTATTCAAGCACAAACACAGGTTATAGTTCATATTCTTCAAGCAGTCTTTGTTCTACTTATCTATTCTTCCTGCAGCTGTGTATGTTCTCATAGCACAGACAGGGCTAATTGTCTAAGTTTAATAACATTATAGAAAGCAGTATTGTTCTATTCATTATTTTCCTAACCCAGCAGAAAATCGTCTGCTTCTCAGTAAATTTCCAAAAGCATAAACAAGATTTTAGCTGTGCTGACAAAATACAAGGTCAGAAAGCATTTGCAGTTTATATGGATTTATGCAGTATGAAATAGAATAAATGTGTTAACCTTTTTGGGCTTTCTAAAAGCACTAATAGACACATTAATACATATTTTTCTAACATTTCCCCCATTAATACTTTTATTCTACTTTCAAAAGCATAAATGGTTTATTTTTTCTCGTAACCTCTTCCATTCAGGATTTGCAGTTGAGAGTCATTCAGTTTAACTTATGAAAGCATTTCAGTCTTTAACAGCTCTTCAAACTCGGTACTTTGATATATGGTTTCAGAAACCGACAGGTCTATAAAATCTTTGATCAATCTTTTCATGCAGGGGACGCCACAACAAACACATATTCCCAACAGGAGCATACCTACACAAATGGCAACCAAGATGTTCATTAGGATGGTACCCCACCCCCCAAACCATTTCTGGAAAAAGTCCGTCAGTGGGTTCGGGCCTGGTTTGGTCATGGCCGACACTTGCTGAATCGCCTCAAGATGGTTGTCTATCTCGTGCTGGTTGACAGGAATGTACGAACAGCACTCTTCTTGGATTAAAGCGCACATACCGCCTCTCGCCTCTAGGGTGAAGTCAAGAGCCATGCGGTTTTGAAGCACCACAGTTCTCATAGCATTCAGTTCATCAGGTACCAATTCGAAAGCAGAAAAAGTTGCATTGCTCATTACTTCGAGGAGTTTAGACAGTTTTCTGAGCTTCCAAATCGATTTCACTGCTCCATATGCTGGTAATATGCCTGCCCATGATATAACAGTATCACTCAAGTCCATATGTGCCAGTTTATCGCCCATGGAATGATGGTTTCTTCAGCCCGCTTCGATTTGTCCCACTGGATTCTCAGGTTTCTTGACAGGTTTCTTGGTGACCTCTCGTGCATTTTGAATTTTACCTCGAGGCAAAACTGCAGTGTGTCGTATGGCTGGAACCAGGTAACCCAAAAAACAACTGCCGGACCAATTCTCAGGTAACCATTTGTATGCCTTTTTGCCACACACAAAATAACAATCCTGTACCTTAGTAGTAACCTTGCTATTGACATATACTTGCCCTGCATGAAACATTTTCCTATCAATTATAGACAGTTGCTTAAAAAGAACATCATTATGTTGTATTTCATTAATTGTTTTATGCATCAATTCAAGAAATGAATCATAGTTTGTATTACAATAAGAACCTACATTATTTGCTTTAGTGTAACATTTGTAAGGAACTGTCACATTGCAATTGCTCCAACCCACCTGAACAGTATCATTTTTGTAAAAACACACATTTCCCTTCTGTGGAACAGACAAGTGCAATGCTATTTTATCTTGTGATTTAACGGTTGTGGTGTCATAAATCAAGTTTTCCCAGGTCTCATTGACCCCTAGTGGGACTGCAGTCATTAGTATTCCCCCGTATGCTGTCGGTAAAGCTGTACAGATCCAGCAATTCGAAACATTAAAAGTCTCAGCATACACATATTTAATTGCTTGGTAAGTGTTAAAGTTCGGGTGCCAGTCTATAAGTAACGCATCACGTTTTTTCAGTTCAGCTTGTGTGGCTGGAAAAAGGAAAGGCCACAACAAAAAGATCAATGTCACCAGTATAGTCAACAGGATGATCATGCAGTACTTCTGTGGTTGTTCTGCATTCCTGTTTGCTTTGGATTTTGTCATTTTTATTCTTGTGGTGTAACAGTAACAAGATTTTTATCTAGTTCAAAGTTTTTAACCAGTTTACAGCGTGTCAGGTGAATCCAGGATGCACGCTCCGCGATCTTGACTGCAGTGGGTGTTGACAGTAGCACTTGGAATGGCCCTTCCCACTTCGGCATCGTCCAGTTTTTCTTTTTGATGATTTTCACCCAGACCCACATGCCTGGTACTACTGCTGCTTCCGATGGTCTGGTTTGTTCTTTATCTGTAACAGAATTTAACTGCAGAAGGTGTTTAGAATTCAACAATCTCCTCATATACTCAGCAAGTGTACAGTCTGCTTCCTGGTCTGCGGGCATGAGAGGTTTCCACTGAGGTATATAATACGCTTGTCCAAATAACTTCTCAAAAGGAGTCCATCCCTTTGCATTCGGAACAGTTCTCATGCTCAACAGTGCCAGGGGCAGACAGTACACCCAAATTCTGTGCGTCTCTTCGATAAGTATCCTTAACTTGTTCTTCAATGTCCCATTGTGCCTCTCTACCAATCCTGCAGATTGAGGGTGATACGTACAATGATTTTTTAAGAAATTCCGAAATACCTGCTCAGCTGTTGTATGGTTTGGTTTACAAAATGTGTGCCATTGTCACTGTAGATCCTTTCCGGTATGCCAAATCTAGGAATGATTTCTTTAACAAGGGTTTTCGCAACAGTAGCTGCGTCTGGATTTTTGGTCGGAAAAGCTTCCACCCATTTGGAAAACATATCTACAATGACAAGACAATTCTACTTATTTTCGCATTTGTTCAGTTCTATGAAAGCCATACAGATAGTATGGAACGGATACGGTGGTGTAGGGAAACTCCCTTGCTTGGGCTTCAATGCCCCTTGTGCATGATGTTTATTGCAAACGTGACATGACGACAAACAAAAATTTTTAGTGTAGTTTATAAATCCATATTTTGTGAACACTCGGTTCACTAGCTGTACCATCCCCCCTGTTGAGACATGGCATTGCCCATGGCTCAACAAAGCTGCATATCTAAACAAGTTAGATGGCAATATCGGTTTTCCCTCTTTGGAGATGTACAGCCCTTTCTCGGGAATTGCTCCTCGTATTATCCATCTTTGTTTCTCAACTTGCATAGTAAGTGTCTGCATTGTTTTCAACATTTCTAAGTCTAAAATCTCAGAAGGTTGTAATTCCTCATTCAAAAGAAATACTTCTGAAGCTACCTGCTTTGCAGCTGTATCAGCTCTCGCATTACCTTTTGAAATCCTATCCTGTTGCTTGGTATGAGCTATGCATTTACAAATAGCTACTTTCTGAGGTAACTGAATGGATTCTAAAAGATCTAAAATAAACTGTGCATGGTTGATTGGTTTGCCAGTAGATGTTGTTATTCCTCAATTTTTCCACTGTTGCGCAAAAACATGTACAGTAGAGAAAGCGTACTGGCTGTCAGTAAAAATGTTCACACATTTACCCTTTGCTAAGGTACATGCTCGTGTCAAGGCAATCAGTTCTGCTGCTTGTGCAGATAAATTGTGTGATAAAGGTTTTGCTTCTATAATCTCAGTATCAGAAACTACAGCATATCCTATCCTACTAGGTTCTGTCCTGTGGGACCCCTTTTGCATGAGCTGTCCACGTAGTATGTCACCTCGGCATCATCCAAGGGAACATCTGTGAGATCTTGTCTAGGTAGTGTCTTTTGCTCAATCTCCTGCAGACAGCTGTGTGGTGTGCCATCTGTAGGAGTTGGAAGCAAGGTAGACTGATTCAAAGTCGTGCATCGTTCAATTGTCATATGAGGTTGGCTCAACAATATAGTCATACAGGAAAGATGCCTAGCAGGAGAAAGATGTGCTACTTTTTCTTGCAGTAAAATAATCGCAATTGCATGAGGCACTCCGTGTGAGAGGATGGAACAACACTACTGAGGCCGAAGCCTGCACTGCCATTGCGGCTGCGACTACTGCTTGTACACAGTGAGGTAAAGACCGCGCCACTGGGTCCAGTTGTGATGAATAGTAAGCAATGGGGCGTTGCTTGTCCCCATGCTGTTGTGTTAGCACTGATGTCATATAAACTTGCTTACAATCTACAGTTTGGAAAAAAACATTTGATAGTTTGGTAATCCTAAAACTAATGAGGATGCTATCAACTGTTTCAATTTACAGATAGCAGATTCCGCTTCTAGTGTCCATTGTAATAAATCTTGTGCTGTCATAGGCTTCTTGTATATCAAGTTAGAGGTGCAGATTCCAAAGCATAGTTTGGAATCCAGCTCCGACAAAAATTGGTCGTACCCAGGAAGGACATCATTTCCTTCTTGGTAGTAGGTTTCGGTGCTTGTAAAATTGCTATTTTTCTGTCCTCATCTAATGTTCTGCCCTCTTTGGATATTACATATCCTAGGTATCTAACGTGCTTTCTCCAAGGCTGCAATTTGTTTTTATTTACTTTATGTCCCTGAGTGACTAAAATTTGTAACAATGCTATGGTATCTTCTATACAATCTTGCTGGGTGGGGGCTGCCAGCAGGATGTCATCAACATAAAGTAAAATCTGACTGCCTCTTGGTGGGGTAAATCCCGCCCAGTTGCTTGCAATTTCTTGTGAGAATATTGTTGGACTTTCACAGTATCCCTGTGGTAGTCGCGTGTATGTGTACCTTTTCCCCTGAAATGTGAATGCAAACCAATGTTGGCTGTCAGGGTGTATTGGTATTGAAAAGAACGCATTGCTGATATCTACCACAGAAAAATATTTCTGTTGAGGTTTTAAATCATTCAACAGGGTGTATGGATCTGGCACCATAGGTGCCCTTGGTATTACTGCGTCATTTACAGCTTGTAAATCTTGGACCATATGCCATTCTCCATTTGCTTTCCTAACAGGAAGTAAGGGTGTGTTACATGGTGAATCAGGAGATTCCACCAGTACTACTTCCTTAAGTAAAGCTGCTATAATAGGTTTGATTCCTACCTCTGCATCCTTTTCTCAAGGGATACTGTCTCTTTTGTGGTCTGAATGCTGACTTTGGCATGATAGTAACTGGTCCTACTGTACGAATAAGTCCTACATCTGATTTGCCTGTTGACCACAGAGTTTCTGGTATGTTTTGTAAGGCATCTTCTTCCTCTTCTGATAAGAGTGCTACTCAGCTGTCCTCGCTAGACTGCAAGTGTACAGCTGGGTGTGTCTGTGTTATCCAATTTAACTTCTGCTTTTGTACTCCCTGTTCCGACAGTTCTAACTCTGTTTCTCCCATCTCGTGACTTTTTCTCCTAAGTCTGCCCATTTTACATTTTCGTCCTTGGTTAAGCTTACATGTGGTAATCAATTAGATTTATAAAGTGCAGAGAACTCCTGGGGTAATGAACAGCTAACTACACTGTTCCCTTCCATATCCCAGTACAGATTACGTAATACTAATCTGTTTGCACGGTTTCTAAACAACTCTTGCTCATATTCCTTGTCAGGTCCTGGTGTGCTACAATAATACAGAGTACAGTGCAACAAATGTTGTTTATCAATGTCAAGAGAGGGGAACTTGCTTATGGCTACGTTCATCAGTTCTTCGGTTACTTCCCCTGGACCAGTCGTAACTTAAGTCCTGGCTGTACCAATAAAATGTTTCACCCTCCGATCGCACTGCAAAAGTATCAGTTTGTCGCTGTGCTTCCATACCCTGCATAGTTGGAACTATTGCTATGCCAAATAGCTGCATAAGGTCTCTGCCCAAGAGGTTTACTGGGCATTTTGCAGAAACAACAATTTTGCTTTTCTGGGTTAATCCTGAAACAGGATCAGTTATTGCGATGTTATGGGAGAGGAGCTCCCGATACAGCTGTCCATTAGCTGCTTTCACTGGTATGTAATCAGGTGACTCTGAATTTTCTGGTAGTTTGGAGGGATGTATCCGGGTCCGTGATGCCCCTGAGTCACACAAAAATGTGACTTCCCTCCCTTCTACCAGGAGTGTAACTTCTGGTTTTGTGTCTGCTAAATAGAGCTCCAAGCTCAATAAAGCTAAGTCTAAAATTTCATTTTCTTCACTATCCGCGACATCTTGCACTTCCTCTATTTCTTCTGTCACATCCTCTACTCCCTCTATCACATTTGCATTTATCTTTTCTCGGCTATTCTCTTCTAGTGATTCCTGGCTATCATATAGTCAGTACCTCACCCTCTCTAACTTCCGTGGTTGCCTTCTTGTTTTTCTTGCAATCCCTTGTCAAGTGTCCCTTTTTACTGCATTTAAAGCACTCCCCCCTTTTCTTTCGTCCCTGAAAGTCTTCTGATCGCTGATCAGATTGTTTGTTTCCCTGGGCATTTTTCTTGCCCTTTTTCCCGGACTGCACTACATATACTTCTGCTCAATCTTCTACAGAAAATACTTGGGCTTTTTTTCTTTTTGCTATTAAAATGCCTCTCGGCATGTCTAGCATATTCAAGTAGTGACTGTAGTCTACTTGTATGATCTACCATATGCTTTGTAATAAAGCTGCTTATGGGTGCAAGACTGCCTTTTAAAAATGCATTCTTTAACTGCTGTTCATATGGGGAATCATGTGTTTGATCTTCAGGTACCTACATTCCACAGTGGTTATTAAAACACGCTAATAATCTAGCATAATATCTGTCAACAGTTTCACCTTCTTGTTGGATGCATTGATTAATGCAAGTCCAGTCTGCCCTAGGCTTCCATTTCTCAGAGATTAGGTCTGTAAGACCTTTCACTCTGTTGTCTTGCTCTGCGCTGCTATGTGGGAGGGGTTTGTGTTCCGTGTCACGGGGATTCCAGTTGCCACTGATCATGTGCCAATCTGGTCCCACGATTTGTCTGACTACTTTTTCTACTTCTTCTCCGTTTAAGTTATAACTCAACCTCATGCCTTGTAAGTCTTCTAAAAATTTTCTAAAATTAACTTTTGGATGGGGAATTCCCTCAGTGGCTTTTCGGATATCTTCTGGTGTCTATGGTCTGTACACTGAGAGTTGGGTCCTGTCCTTGTCCTGCCTGTGGATTAGATACTTCTATGAGTGGGCATATCTCCTCTTCACTCACAGATCGCGAACTTCTATTTATTTGATACAACTCAATATCCCCCCTTGAGTGTCGTGTTCGAGACCTAGTCTCGACAGGATCTCTGACAAACGGTTTTGGTTTTGCAGGAATAGCAGGATATCGCGGGGGTGGACCAGCTTGTCCACTTGCTTCATATTCTGGAAAGGGAAGCGGAGGGGCCGATACTATTACTATAAACATTGTTTTTGAATTATTGCTCTTCTGTTCCCTACGGTTTGCATCCTCAATTCACCTGTGTGCCTGAGGAATTCCTAATTGACGTTGCTTGTTTACCCGACCTCTGGAATCGGTTTTAAGCTGTTTGACAAGTTTAACAAGTGAGGATTTCTCTAATTTGCCATTAAAATAATACTTAACCCATTTTGAGTAGTATTTAACATTATCTGCACGTTGTGATTGCATAAATTTCGCGTCTTCGGTTAACGGCGGAGTTTGGGATCTTTTTGTGCACTTATTTCCCATTTTAACCTTTAAAAATGTTACGTAACCCTTCTTATCTTTTACGTGGTACCACAGGAATCGTTAGTCTCTCCAGAATGACTACCTACCTATTCTGTTTCCCTGATCTATGACAAGACAGCAATCTTTTTGTCCCTGATCTGTACAAGACCAATTTTTCCTGACAAAACAATGCTAATCAAGTCCCTGATCTAAAACAGAAAAAGGTAAATCTCACCTTCGTGATTGATTGCCTGGTTCGAGGTAAACCCGTCCTTCAGTCACAGATCAGAAAGTGGCTGGCCTCTTTTTTGTACGACAATTCAGTCGGAGGTCTTTTCAGATAAGAAGAACCGATGTGGTTTTTCCCCGTACAGTTTCAAAGCCACCTGGCCTGTCTGATCAGAGGCGAAGTGAAGGTTTCCGGTCCAAAGGACCAATCTGTCAAAGGAAAAAACTTCAAAGGCCAATACACGTAAGGTTCAGGTTAAGGCACTTTAATTCTTGCGGCAAGGAGACAAAAACATGCATGCAAAAATACAGAGTTTGTCTAATTAGTAACAGGAAGTGTAGCCATTCTTATACTGTTTTACAAGACATTGCCTTCTAAAGCTGACATAATCCAATACAAGCCTACAATATTGTTTTTCACAGCAGATGTTGTTCAATATTTTCTGCTGACATTACATTACATTTCTAGATTGGTGAGAAACTTTTTTGAAAGATAAGATGGCCTCGAAGACCACTAGCTAGTTACAATTATTTCTACAGTGCTGTTACATTTCAAGGTACTCTGCTTATTCAAGCACAAAGCAAACACAGATTATAGTTCATATTCTTCAAGCAGTCTTTGTTCTACTTATCTATTCTTCCTGCAGCTGTGTGTGTTCTCATAGCACAGACAGGGCTAATTGTCTAAGTTTAATAACATTATAGAAAGCAGTATTGTTCTATTCATTATTTTCCTAACCCAGCAGAAAATCCTCTGCTTGTCAGTAAATTTCCAAAAGCATAAACAAGATTTTAGCTGTGCTGACAAAATACAAGGTCAGAAAGCATGGTCAGAAAGCATTCGCAGTTTATATGGATTTATGCAGTATGAAATAGAATAAATGTGTTAACCCTTTTGGGCTTTCTAAAAGCACTAATACACACATTAATACATATTTTTCTAACAAGTGCTAAAAAGTAGGCAAGGCAGGAGACCAGGTGAGAGCTCCTTTGATGCCTTTGCCTGTGATTGAGGAGCCATTTCAGAGGGTAGCTATGGATATTGTGGGTCCTCTGAGTACCCCAAGTTCAGCAGGGAAAAAGTATATGCTAGTGGTAGTGGATTATGCTACACGATACCCTGAGGCAGTGGCTTTGTCCTCCATTGAGGCAGAGAAGGTGGCAAATGTTTTGTTAGAGATTTTCAGCAGGGTAGGTTTCCCAAAATAAATACTGACTGGCAGAGGTGCCAGTTTCATGTCAGACCTGCTGGCTTGTTTGTGGAAGTCCTATGGGGTGAAGCACATGAAGACCACCCCCTACTATCCCCAGACTAATGGTCTTGTTGAGAGGTTAAACTCTACGATCATGCCCATGCTATGGGCATTTACAGATCAGTGTAAGAGGGAATGGGACAGATATTTGCCCCATCTGTTTGCTTAGACAGGTTCCCCAGGAATCCACAGGTGTTTCACCCTTTGAGTTGCTGTATGGGCATAGGATGAGGGGACCACTAGATTTAATTTGAGATGAGTGTAAAGGTGAGTGCGAGTCTCACAAGTAGTCTGTTGTGGCATACGTCCTAAACCTCAGGACAAGGCTCAGGGAAGTCATGGGCTTGGCCCAGGAGAACCTGGCAGAAGCCCAACAACAGAAAAAGATGTGGTATGACAGGAATGCTCGAGCTAGAGAGTATGCTGTTGGGCAGCAGGTAATGGTTCTCATTCCTGTCAGACACAACAAGCTGCAAGCAGCTTGGGAGGGTCCCTACAAGGTGGTAAGAATGGCAAGTGGTTAACTACGTGGTGAAACTGCTTGGTAGACATCAGGGGCACAAATTGTACCATGTTAACATGATGAAACCTTACCATGATAGGGAGGCCCTTGCAGTGAATTGCAGGAGGAGTCTGAGGGAGATCTGGGGACTGATCTCAGTGAGGCTCGGGCTGACACCTCAGTGGAAGGGTAGCAGTGTCCCAGCTGCTCTCTCCTACCCAGGTTTGAGAAATCCGTGCAGTGTTGCAGGAATTTGGGGACATGTTCACTGGGAAACCAGGGTGCACCCACCTGGTGCAGCACCAGGTGGATACAGGAACCCAAAGGCCTATTAGACAGGCCCCGTATTGGGTGCCTGAGAGAGTCAGACAGACCCTGAGGTAGGAGGTACAGGAGATGTTGGAACTAGGGGTGATTCAAGAGTCCAACAGTCCCTGGGCCTCCCCAGTGGTGCTGGTGCCAAAGAAGGATGGCAGCACCAGGTTCTGTGTGGACTACAGGAAGTTAGATAGTCAAACAGAGTTGGATGCTTTCCCTTTGCTTAGGACAGATGAGACCCTAGAGCAGCTGGGTGGGCTAAGTATCTTACAACCATTGATCTTACCAAGGGTTACTGGCAGGTGCCCTTGAACTCCCAGTGCTAGAGAGAAGTCAGCCTTTGTGACTCCTTTTGGCTTGTATGAGTTCACAAAGATGCCCTTTGGGATGAAGAATGCCCCAGCAACTTTCCAGAGGCTGGTGGATAATATCCTAGCAGGACTAACAATACTGTCAAGGAAATTAGAAGTCAGCCAGACAGTTTATTAGCAGCAACCAGAAAACACAAAAACACACGTTAACCCAGGTTTCGTCCTCAAAATAAGGACTTCAGAACAATGAACAAAATCAACTTCACATTTAAATAAACTCTTACATCACTAATTAATGTCATTAGTCAATAATACCTTCATTACAACAATTAATTAAAAAAACTTCATTACAAGCCTATTAATTTAATTGAAATCAACTTAAAGGAGCCACATTGCATCACATTAAATGAAAAACCTAATTTATATACACTGGTAAAATAAATCCACAAAGTATAAAATGTAAAAATATATATATTACAGTACAATTACACTACTTTGAACCACTTTTAATTGCATCAAACATTATAAGTAAAGGTGGTTGTGACTAAACCGAATAAAATGTCCTAAAACATTATATACACTAAAATTTTTGTTGAAAGTACCTTAAAAATTTTTATATAATATCCTAGCAGGAGCAAGAGGGTTTGCCCTTGCTTACCTAGATGATATTGCCATCTACAGCCATTCCTAGCCAGAGCACCTTCAGCATGTCAGGAAGGTGCTGGGCAGACTACAGAGGGCTGGGTTGACTATTAAGCCGAGCAAATGTCAGGTGGGTATGGCGGAGGTCTCCTACCTAGGACATATAGTGGGGAGTGGTAAGATGAGGCCAGAACCTGCCAAAGTGAAAACTATTCAAGCATGGCCTGCACCTGTTACCAAAAAGCAGGTGAGGGCATTTTTAGGGACAGCAGGGTACTACAGAAAGTTCGTCCCCAGTTGTAGTACCGTAGCTGCTCCCCTCACAGACCTGACAAGGAAGAACAGGCCAGATAAGGTAGTGTGGATCCCAGCATGTGAGCAGGCATTCCAGAAGCTTAAAGAAGATTTGGGAGGGCCCCCTGTGCTAGCCAGTCCAGATTACAGCCAAGAGTTTGTTGTGCAGGTGGATGCTTCAAACCATGGGGTGGGGGCTGTACTTGGCCAGATTTCTTCAGAAGGGGGAGAGCACCCAGTGGTTTATCTCAGTCATAGGCTCCAACCCAGGGAGGAGTGCTATGCAGCTCTAGAAAGGGAATGTTTAGCCATAGTGTGGGCATTGCAGAAACTTCAGCCTTATCTGTATGGAAGGAAATTCACTGTTATGAGATCACAACCCTCTAACACGGTTAAACAGAGCCAGTCAGCAAAATGCCAAGTTGCTAAGATGGAGCCTGGGGTTGCAAGCAATATGATATGTCTGTGCAGCACCGCAGTGGGAGTAGCAATGCCAATGCAGATAGGCTCTCAAGAAAGGGAATGGGGTAGGTACACTCATAGATCTAACCCTGTCAAGCGGCGTTTCTCAAGGGTCACTTGAAAAGCTAGCTTGAGTTCTTGGGGGGGGTGGGGTATGAAGACTGGTAGAAATGTGAAGGGTGCCAGCCTAGCCAAATAGAATTTTATAGATAGTTCTATCATTTGTAAATATCAATGTAAGATGCAGGCCGGTTTTCTTAAATGAACGAATGTTGAACTTCAGCAATGTGGCAACATTGCCCTCTGCTGTAAAGAAAACTAAGCAAGCATTTCACATCTGTTCTTTGAAATTAAAATTGTCTTGTATGTCCTTTGATCTCCAGAGCTCAGAGCCATTTGGTCTGGGCTAGCACATTCTTTCTGTTTTAACTTGAGGAATAATTACTAGAGTGTACATGTGATATGTCTGTTATTGTTGTAGCTTCCTGAACAAGTGTTAGCTTGCTAAATTATTACTTGAAATAGCTTCTGTAGCTTACCTTGAACTAGCCTGAACTGTTTTTTAACTGATTGCTGCATTATTTTAAAATCTGCACTTAGTTACATTTTAGTCGAATTTGATCGAAGGTTTGCTTGTTTGTTTGTTTAATTTAACTGTGGAGGCTGCCCACTAAAGTGTGCTAGCCTGTGTAACTAATTTATCACTGTTTCTGCATTTTCTGTGTGTTTCTACAAAAAAAACAATAAAACAAAAAAATAATCCTTGTTTTCCCGCCTTCCTCGACTAGTTTAGACCAGTTTACAGGCATTGCTGTATTCTGGGCTGTGGTGTAGTTCCTGTGTTGTCCATTACCTTACTTGGATAGAAGGAAGTTTCTTTGCTCACCAGTGGGAGTGGGGAGCCTTGAGGAGCCTACCTGTCCTTGGGGGAAGTGACCTTAGCACAAGAAGCTGTAGTAATTGGTTGTTTGGGACCATTTCTAGCTCTTTTGTAGTTCACTGTTTAAAATACGCGTTTGCACGGCTTTGTGCAGTTGTGCGCAGCGCCGGTTAAACAAGGTTAAACTTCTTCTGGCTCCGCCAAGTCTGCTCTTCAAATTTTCCCTTAAGGAAGCTCTACTCTTAGTATAACCAGACTACTCACTGTATTATAAGCCTAGCACTTGTTCTCAATACTTCTCTACTAAGTAAGCACTCTCGTACTAAGTAAAGCACTACATCTACTTACCACCCCTGTGAATATCCACTTCCCTTAAAGGTATACCACTCCTTATACTGTTCTAGCATGTCGAGTGGTAGATTACTGGCGTAGTCTCCAGTTCAGCTGGTCAATCCGGGTATCTTGAGACAATGCTACAATTGTCTCATGTACACAGACAACCCTCTCCTCCTCCCAACAAACACAAATACATGTGAGAGATGCAACTATATAGCCAAACTGGAGGCTGAACTCTCTCAACTCAGGGCTGGCATGACCAGACAGGAGGAGATGGCAACCACACACACAATCCCAGTCCCACATAGACCTACCACAACTGCAAACCAAGCACATAAAAACACAAAGACATACTCGGAGGCTCTAATAAAAAAACTTACCAAAACAGAGGCTCCCAAAGCAGACATCCAAAAATCCACCACCTCAAAACAAAACACATGCAACACATACTTCAATAAATCAGTGTGTCGACCAATCGCAGCCCTTAAGGCCAAACACCTTGCCTGATACACTAGTAATACGTGACTCCATAGTCAGACACACTGATGTCCCACTGACCAGGCTGAACAAGGAGATGGTGACTGTGAGCTGTCTATCGGGAGCTAGGATCCGCCACATAACACACGCACTTAGGTCACTCCAAAGCAAGTACAAATATGACTCCGTCATTGTCCATGCTGGTGTGAATGACCTGAGATGTACCTCCCTGGACTACATGAAAAGAGACATAGAAGAGCTCTCCGATTATGTAGCCCAGGCTGGTATGACCCTGACCCTGAGCAGCATCTTGCCCTCACCAAGAATGATACCACAATACAAAGACAAGATGATCAGCTTTAACAATTGGCTCAAGTACTGGTGTCATTTTAAGGGGATCCAATGTCTGTCTGCCTGGGATGATATGTTGGACAAGCCACGCTGCTTCGCAAGGGATGGCTTACACCTGTCACCACTGGGCTTCCGGATATTGGCTAAGGCTCTTGCCACCCCCATAGTGCCTTTTTTAGGCAAGGCTCAAAAGACAAACCCACCTCCTTAGAAAACAAAAATGGAAAAAAACTAAGGGTAATGCTGCTCAATGCCAGAAGTCTAAATCTCAAGATGCAGGCACTTGATGCACTCCTCAGTATGGAGAACATTGACGTTTGTGCAGTAACTGTAACCTGGTTCAAGGCTCCTGAGAGCACACCAGCGCTCGTATCATGCTTTTCGGCCCCAAAACCCAGGCCGAACCACAAAGGGAGGGGGAGTGTCCATATTCATAAAGGACACCCACACCTCCAGGTCAGTAGCAACACATGAAGCATCAGAGACCATACAGGTGCAACTAACCATAGGCAAAACTGCTATACAACTGGTAGCATGTTACAGACCACCCTCCCAATCTCAAGAACCCCACTCAGCCTTCCTGAAGACATTGGAGGATATGAATGTATCACAAAATACCATCATACTGGGAGACTTCAACTACCCAAACATAGATTGGGTACATTATTCTAGCCCTAATACCCTAGCCCAAAGGTTCCTGGAATTCATAAATTCAAATGCACTGGAACAACTAGTCACCTCTCCCACTAGGGGAGATAATATACTAGACCTGATCATCACTAACATGGGGACAAAATGCTCCACACCGGAAGTATACCACTCACTAGTGAGATCTGACCACAAACTAATCACCCTGGATATACATATCCCACCTCCACCCCCAGCACAAAAGACCACAGTGAAAAACTTCTCAAAAGCAGACTTCACTCTTCTTAAGACTGAGATGGTATCCTTTAAGCCCACTGTGCCAGTGGATACCACATCCCACAATGCCTAACCCTTCACAAATGCTTTCTATGGACATCTCCAAGAATGCATGGATCATGCAATCCCAAACAAATCCAAGTCCCTCTCCACCAAATGTAAGCGTCCTGTCTGGTGGACCTCAGCCATAAACAAATTGTATAACAAAAGAAGGAAGCTACTGCACGTCAGAGCGAAATCCCATGAAGGGAAGACATCTCTGATCAACATTAGCAGAAAACTACGTTTTCTAATAAAAACATCCAAGGCAAACTTTGAGAGAAAAATCGCTAAGGACACTAAAGATAACCACAAAGCCTTCTTCAGTTATGTTAGAAACCTGGGCGGAAACCCTCAGATATGCTCAGAGTTGGTTCACAACAACAAAAAATACACTGAACCCACAGATATTGCTAACATTCTGGCTGACAGGTTCAGTGCAAATTTCTCCCCTCCTTCACCCCCAAAAGAAGAAATGCTTATCCCAGCTGAATGTAATCTCCCTGTCATCTCAGATGTCCAAGTGAGAACCGCCCTAAACAAAGCAAAAAAACACAGCATCAATGGGACCTGACAGTATCCCGGGGTGCGTGTTACGTGAACTCCAAGAGGAGCTAAATCCACACATAAAAATGCTATTTAACCTTAGCCTTACTTCGGGATATGTACCTGAACACTGGCGTACAGCAACAGTGGTCCCACTCCACAAAGGGGGTGCATCTACAGACCCTGGAAACTACCGCCCCATAAGCTTAACTAGCCTGGTCTGCAAAGCTATGGAAAGAATCATTATGGAACTCATAAACAGAGACATAGGGGACCTACAGACACTTGACCCCACCCAGTTCGGCTTTGTAAAGTGCAGATCCTGCCTTTTAAACCTGGTTGACTTTTTCGAAACAGTCACTAGAGCCATTGATGAGGGCAAAGCAGTCCATACAGCATACCTGGACTTGGCTAAGGCCTTCGACACAATACCCCACTCAGGCATCATAGATAAGCTAAACAGCTTAAAAGTAAACCCTTATGTCACTAGATGGGTTGCAAACTGGCTAAAGGACAGAACCCATAAAGTTAAAATCGCTGGAGCAATGTCAGACTCAAAGCCAGTCACAAGTGGTGTCCCACAGGGATCTGTCCTGGGACCCCTCTTGTTCGGCATTTATTTCTCAGATGTCAAAGCAAACCTGGGAGGGCTGTGGCTGATGAAGTTCGCAGATGACTGCAAACTAGGCGCCATAGTCGATACACCAGCAGACACACACATCCTACAAAAAGGCCTCACTGAAATGGACAACTGGTGCCGTAGTCACGGCCTTAAACTAAATGCCAAAAAATGTATAGTCATCCCTTTTGGAAAAAACAAAGTACCCACAAATTATCACATAGACAGCAACCCACTGAGTATGGAAAAAGTAATCGGAGACCTAGGGACCCAAGTAGACAGCGACCTCTCATTTGACACCCACGTTGCCAAAGTGGTTAGAAAAACATTCTACCTTGCACACCTCATCATGAAAGGGATTCACATCCAGGTCCAAGGATGTCATTGTACCCCTATATTCCTCCCTCATCAGACCCATGATTGAGTACAGTGCCCCATTTGGTATGTACCTCACCCGGCATTTGCAACAGCTGGAGAGACCACAAAAGTACCTCACCAAAAGGATCAAGGGTCTCCAACATATGTCTTATTCTGCCAGACTAAAACTTCAGCTCTATTCAGTAGCAATACCGCCTGCTCAGAGGTGATCTCTGCCTGACGTACAAGGCCATGTCCAATCAGGATCTGATGGACATGCTCCACCTCAAAAAATCCAAATCCATCAGAACCATGAGAGCTAAAGACTTGAACCTCGGCACAAGTATGAATAGGACATGCTGGAGGGATAGAGTCATAACCCAGAGGCTTCCCATGCTTTGGAACAGGATCCCAGTTCGTATTAGGCAGAGCCCCTCACTGACTCTCTTCAAGAGAAATCTTGATGAGTGGATGGGAGATTGTAAGTTTACCCCAGCAGTCACATCTGTGTCACTGCTAGACAGGGGCACAGTAAACTCATTCTATTATATAAGGGGACCTTCATTGTGTCACTATTAGACAGAGGCACAGTATTCTAGATTTATTCTGTACATTTTTGTACCATTTCATGTGGTGGCAAAAGCCACATCACTATGGCTAGGCTTACAAATGCCCCAGGGCAGATAGCCTAGTACTATACTATGAAACTATGAAATAATGTAGCCTGTTGGCCTGGGAACTCCAGGCTAGGTGTCAAAAATGATGTAATGTGTATACTGGGAAACCAAAGTTTGAAAAGTGATGTAATCTGGGAGGGCCCAGCAGGAATGTTTGTTAGTGATTTTAAAAACTATTGCTCAGAGAGAGACTGTAAGCATTTTTGTCTCACTATCCAACTCAGCACTCTGCCTGTTGTCTTATGTAAGTTATCTTAGACTTGTGTTTTCTTTTAGAGATAGCTAGAATTAAAAAGTTTAGACTTTTTTCTGTGATATCAGAACTTTACTACTGTTATTTTAAGTATTTCTGTGTGATCTGACTGTGTAGTAGAAAGTATTGTCTTGTGGTTTTAATTATTTATTAACTATTTTAAAACCTTTTAACTGCGGCTGGTTTTGTGTAAAGATAAGTTAAGCTCTAAGAATACATTGCATGTATATAAGGATCCTGTACCAGGTCACTCTAGTAAGCCTTGAGACTGTTTAGTCAAATCTACCAATTGGATAATAATATTGCACAGCAATAATTGGACACCCTTTTTAAGGGCCTTTGAATAGCTGATAATTTTTAGTGGGTGGTGGCAGCTGGTACTACCGTATAGTCTGGGTAAAAGGGGCACAGCTGGAGAACCTGTGCCAGCCTTCCCCAGGAGTGTCTACCTGGTTGTATAAACTTATCTCAGTGTGTGTGTGTGTCAGCTACTTGGGCAGCACCACGAAGCACTGGTTGGTCAGAGAGGGTGCTGGAGATTTTAGTTTGCCCAGCTAGGCTGAAATCTGGACCCTATAGCTGTGCCAGTGGAGAGTCTTATTGGGGACCTGGAGAGCAAAGGAGTGACCAGCCCCAGACTGACACTGATCTCTGTGTGCTCTTAGGGGAAATTGCACTTTACTGTGTATTTGTTATTCTTTCCCTCCTATATGAGACGCCCTCTCTGGTGTTAGTGGTGAGGACTGAGGCTCCTTGATTGCTGGGCCAGGGCACGGGCATCACAATCATCAACCTTGAATTCAGAAGTATGGGCGATTTGAATTTGCCCTGATACCTTCCACATTGCTTGATCCTGTGTTGTACTGTACTTGAACTGCAGAACATGATTTCCTGGTATGCATTTTCCTTTGTCATGGCTGTTTAAAACTACTTGTATGTATTTGATTATGCACTCATTTAGCATTCTGTTCTCTCAAACTTTTCAAAAGTTTTCACACTTTACACCTGTTTTATCCCTACATTGACTCTAACTGCGCTCTGGCATTGTGGATGCAAGACTTTTCCCACTAGATGCTTTTTTTTGAAATGTGTACTAGTGAGCGAATGCCTTTTGTGATCCTTTCCATTACAGTAGTGCTTTGCATATTAAAAAACATTGTTTCTTCCAGTATAATTGGTGCAGCTGTAGTTGTCATCTTTTGTATTCTTCATGATGCCTCTAAGAGGAGGCTATAGACTATGAACAATACTCTATTTGCACTTTGTGTCTGATTATTGGGCATCCTCATCTCTCTCTATCACATTTTTAATACCTTAGGCATACAGACGTTAAGATTCCTTCGCCTGCAACTCCATTCAATTTCCTATCTCTGCGTAGATTGAACAGAATATCGAAACATTCTTTGCTTGTCCAGTCTAGTCTGCAGAGTAATTCCTTATTTTAGGATTACTGCAAATTCTAATTTTACCAGTAGACTGTTTTTCTTCCCATACTGCGGTGGTGGTGCTGCGGTAGTGTTGTCGCCTCACAGTTAGACGTTGCCCGTTCGATTCTCAGAGCGTCTTCTGTGTGGTGACATGCATGAATGGGCGTTTCTTCGTTGAAGGTTGTGCGTTAGGCCCGGCAAGCCAGCACGTAGAAATCTACTGCCAATCATTAGCGGACCGGAGTTCTGCTGTGGCAACCCCTAACCGAGAAAAGCCGAAAGACACAAACTGTTTTTCTTCCCATATTTACAAGAATTGCCTTTGTCAAGGCATTCTTGAATTTTCTTAATGTTTTTGGGCCTCCTGTTCCATAGGAAGCTTCAGTGATCATTCATAACATAAGGTTCAGTGTAATCATTAATAACCCAATCTGTTTACTTTGCATCTTCATATGCTATCCACTTTTTATCTTTAAATGATTTGAGGAAAAAGAGAAAGCAAAATAGAGAAACGTCTGGAAATGTTCTGCTTTTCTTCTTGAAGGCCAGTCAGATCCTAAGTTTCCAAAGTCATTGCCTCCTCTGGCTTTCAGTTTGGATCTGGAATTGGTGGTTCTTGGGTACCAATCTCTATCCATGACCACTCTAGCTTTGGGTCCTACTAAATTACCAGCACTGAATATTCTGGCTGTCAGTGGCAACATTTTTCAGGTAGACTCCATTCTCCCGTTTTTTCCCCGACTTCACCCTTCCGGAACCAAGAGGTTGTTCAGCTTTTGGTTTGACGTTATAAGCCGGAATCTACAGCTTCTAAAAGGTCTGCAAGGTCGTCCAGGACTGTTGGACTTGCATGAGCTGATGTAAGTTGGACTCTTTCTGAAGATCCACGTCTTAGTCCAGAGGGTAGGGGGTTCTCTTCCTTCAGCCCAGGCACTTGTTGGTGGTCCTCCTCTATTTTTGTGACTATGGTTCCAAATCAGACCGTTATTACTCCTTTGTCAGTGCAGATGGCTTGGCTGCCCTTGGCACAAACCTTTGCCTTTGTGTTCTGCTCTTCTCTGAGATGAGTGCATCCTGGTTGGAGTTGAGGGAACAGGGTCAGGTTCAACTCTGAGGTTATTTGAGCTGTCCCTGCCCTTGGGTGCTTTGACTCTGGCCTCAACTTCAGACTCTGCTAGAACTGGAGTCTGTTAGACCTGTGGATGGAAGAAGGTTTCTCTCTAGTCAACTGGCTTCAGAGTTGCATTGTTTAAAGGAGTTTGTTTAAATCTGAGACTGGAATCTATCCACCAGTGTCTGATCTGTCCCAAACCTCATGTCCTTCTAATGTTTCTGTATCTCATGAGATGTCTTTGGGACTGTCTGCACCATCAGGCTGTGAGCAGTCCCAGATCCAGGACTCTATTGTGGCATCCTTGTCTCTTCCCCCTGGAAGGTGAGATGCATAAGAAGAGCCAGTGCAAGAGGAAGCACTTAGATTCCCCTAAAAAATCTGTTCTGGAGAATTCAGACTTCGATGAAGGGTCCCCGAAGTTCCCCTGTGATGACTCTTCTTTCGTGATAGTATAGAATTGATGAGGCAGTGAGAGGGATGTTCTGCCTAAGTACCTTCTCCTGAGAAGTTGGTCATGCCAATGCACATCTTGGGTGGTACCCTTAAAGGATGCTCTCGTTGAGGGACTTGAGAGTATCTGTTGTGGTGGAGTTCCCCCACCTCCACACACAAACTGGACAAGGTATTTGATCCCCCAACGAGAAGTCACTTTGGAGCAGAGGTCCCACGGTTGATGCTACTGTTGAGTCTGCAGCCACAAAAAAGATTTCTGAGGAGAGGACATCAACCTATTCCTCTTGTAGCATGTCACTGACATTGGACTAATTTGGAAAGTACACACATGCTTCAGCCACATTTGCCGTCCATACACTGAAGTGTACACACTTGACTAGACTTCAGAAGGATTTGATTACTGAAGTGTCAAAGTTTGTGGCCACAGAACTGTCGCTGGACCATAAGACATGGTCTGTCCATTGTCAGGACTCCACGGTCTATGGGCCATAAGACATTGGAGAATCAGTTGTCCAAAATGCTGTCATTATCCAGTGTGTCCATGTGGTTCATATTCAGTGCAGCAGATGGTATGGCACTAGCATTGCACTTCTTCTCTGTAATGCTTGGATGTACTTGTGTAATTTTGTGGAATGCTACAAAACATCATTACTTAATGCTGTTTTGATGGTTCAACTTTGGTCCAAAGGTTAAGGGCACACTGACCTGAAACGAGCAGGAGGGCAAGACATTCTGTCATGGTGGTTAGCTTTTCTACACTGCATCTGTTTACTTTGCATCTTCATATGCTATCCACTTGTTATCTTTACATTGTATCCTGATGATCTTAAATATGTTTTAATGTTTAAAAGATTGTGCTGTTTTTCTTCAAGGTACTTTTGATTCTGTCACGTCCCTCACCTTTTCTTAAGACTTTTATATGTTGGTCCTTCTGGTTTGTTTCTGTGGACCTTCGAGAGAAGAAACCATTTCCCCTCTATGCTTGTAAAATGCAGTCTAAAAATGCAGTTTGCATTAACTGTTGACAGTAAGATTTCTGTTTACTAGTTCTGTTTAAAGAGGTACAAATGCTTCTGACTTTTTTCCAGTGTAACAGGGGAATTTTCTTAAAGTAGAAGACACAATAACAATTCAGTGGTGTAAACTTGTCTTCAGGACATGAAACAAAAGTTACTGAAGAACTCTGCAGTATCTTGTACGGGTCTATATTAAATCAGCGAATGCTTAAGATAACAAATGCTGATTTATCGACCCATTAAGAATGAAACCTGAAAATCTCGAAGACACTGAACAACGACCCCCCCCCCCCCCGGAAAGAAAAATCTCTGTTCCACCCCCCAAAAAAAAAAAAAAAAAAAAAAAAGAGTTCAAAACACAAAATAAAGTGGGGGGGGGGGGGCTCCCCACACCCGCGTACTTTAATATGTACCAGCTCCGAGATCGCACCACAGTGGAGGAAATGGCAAAGTCCGGAAAATGGCCTAGCGATTCTTTTCCCTGGGAAGAAAATTGGTGTTCCGTGTCTTCGGGATTTTAAGGTTTTGCTCTAAATGGATTGATAAATCAGCATTTGCTATTTTAAGCGTTCGCTAATTTAAAGGGACCCCTCTTGTACTAGTCTAGATTTGGTCCCAAATTAAATTCTGTTAGCTTCTACCTGTCTGGATTTTTAGCAGAATATTTCTTAAGTTGTCTCGAGATCCTTCTGGTTATCGCTTTTCTCTTCTCTCCCAAATCACACCTTCCAGAAACAGTTTCAAACAAAGAACTCCCCCATCAGTGATTTGTAGGGCATAGACCATTTTTATACATTAGACCAACCATGCAATTGCTTGTTACCAGCACTGTTAAGGAAGTTGTCCAAGTACAGCGACAAACTAATCTTTTTTTGAAAGGACGACACATTTTCTGTACAGCAAGTTTTACGTTATTTAAAAGATGTATCCTAGAACTGCTTAAATATTTATATAACACCAGATCCGATTATATCTTTTCCGTCCATTTCAACCCGTGGGTTATTGAATTTGAGTCCGGCATCTCAGAATCTTCAGCTGTGAAGTTCATCTCTTTTCCCATAACGCTCTTCACACCTAAACGTCCTTTGATACAGTTTACTTCCAGGGTCATATGCATTCTGCATGAAGCTACAGCAGCCAAGTGCTTTTACATTTATCATTGTTCTATTTTCTTCTCTTAGTTGTGGGATCGTTTTACTGTTCTGGTTTAATGATGGGTTTCTCTGCAGTTATAACTAGTTTGTGACGCGTGTGTGCATGTTTGTATGTGTGTGCACGCACATGTGCATGTGTGCTTGCTAGTTTTGCCTCCCGCAATTTTCTGACAAAGGTCTAGCTGTTTTTTTTTGGCTCTTTTTCTTATGCAGCCTTTTGTTTGTGGTTTACTGTCTGTTGTTAACCTGAAACTTTTTACCTTTTTTGTAAAGATTTATTTACATATAGGTATATCTTTGGATGTGCTCTTAATTTTTGTGAAGAAGTCCTTGATTTTTCCTCCTATTTACTGTTTTACTGTTTGACATTTAGTATGGGAAAAACCTCATCATTTAACAAGTGTTTGGGGTCTGGGTAGAAGTTACCCCCTCCCCCGCATTGAGTCTTTGAAGGCAGGGCTCTGCCTGATTGCAGGGCAAAGTTGCTTTAAAAGGGCATAATTCAGGTTGGCTCCCATGTCTCCTTCTCCCTCAGAGAAGTCCATAGACATGAAAGAAAGGATAGGGATAGAGAGAAAGATAGGAAAGAAAAAAGAGAAGTAAGAAAAATGATTTGAGGAAAAAGAGAAAGCAAAATAGAGAAACGTCTGGAAATGTTCTGCTTTTCTTCTTGAAGGCCAGTCAGATCCTAAGTTTCCAAAGTCATTGCCTCCTCTGGCTTTCAGTTTGGATCTGGAATTGGTGGTTCTTGGGTACCAATCTCTATCCATGACCACTCTAGCTTTGGGTCCTACTAAATTACCAGCACTGAATATTCTGGCTGTCAGTGGCAACATTTTTCAGGTAGACTCCATTCTCCCGTTTTTTCCCCGACTTCACCCTTCCGGAACCAAGAGGTTGTTCAGCTTTTGGTTTGACGTTATAAGCCGGAATCTACAGCTTCTAAAAGGTCTGCAAGGTCGTCCAGGACTGTTGGACTTGCATGAGCTGATGTAAGTTGGACTCTTTCTGAAGATCCACGTCTTAGTCCAGAGGGTAGGGGGTTCTCTTCCTTCAGCCCAGGCACTTGTTGGTGGTCCTCCTCTATTTTTGTGACTATGGTTCCAAATCAGACCGTTATTACTCCTTTGTCAGTGCAGATGGCTTGGCTGCCCTTGGCACAAACCTTTGCCTTTGTGTTCTGCTCTTCTCTGAGATGAGTGCATCCTGGTTGGAGTTGAGGGAACAGGGTCAGGTTCAACTCTGAGGTTATTTGAGCTGTCCCTGCCCTTGGGTGCTTTGACTCTGGCCTCAACTTCAGACTCTGCTAGAACTGGAGTCTGTTAGACCTGTGGATGGAAGAAGGTTTCTCTCTAGTCAACTGGCTTCAGAGTTGCATTGTTTAAAGGAGTTTGTTTAAATCTGAGACTGGAATCTATCCACCAGTGTCTGATCTGTCCCAAACCTCATGTCCTTCTAATGTTTCTGTATCTCATGAGATGTCTTTGGGACTGTCTGCACCATCAGGCTGTGAGCAGTCCCAGATCCAGGACTCTATTGTGGCATCCTTGTCTCTTCCCCCTGGAAGGTGAGATGCATAAGAAGAGCCAGTGCAAGAGGAAGCACTTAGATTCCCCTAAAAAATCTGTTCTGGAGAATTCAGACTTCGATGAAGGGTCCCCGAAGTTCCCCTGTGATGACTCTTCTTTCATGATAGTCTAGAATTGATGAGGCAGTGAGAGGGATGTTCTGCCTAAGTACCTTCTCCTGAGAAGTTGGTCATGCCAATGCACATCTTGGGTGGTACCCTTAAAGGATGCTCTCGTTGAGGGACTTGAGAGTATCTGTTGTGGTGGAGTTCCCCCACCTCCACACACAAACTGGACAAGGTATTTGATCCCCCAACGAGAAGTCACTTTGGAGCAGAGGTCCCACGGTTGATGCTACTGTTGAGTCTGCAGCCACAAAAAAGATTTCTGAGGAGAGGACATCAACCTATTCCTCAAGTAGCATGTCACTGACATTGGACTAATTTGGAAAGTACACACATGCTTCAGCCACATTTGCCGTCCATACACTGAAGTGTACACACTTGACTAGACTTCAGAAGGATTTGATTACTGAAGTGTCAAAGTTTGTGGCCACAGAACTGTCGCTGGACCATAAGACATGGTCTGTCCATTGTCAGGACTCCACGGTCTATGGGGCCATAAGACATTGGAGAATCAGTTGTCCAAAATGCTGTCATTATCCAGTGTGTCCATGTGGTTCATATTCAGTGCAGCAGATGGTATGGCACTAGCATTGCACTTCTCTGTAATGCTTGGATGTACTTGTGTAATTTTGTGGAATGCTACAAAACATCATTACTTAATGCTGTTTTGATGGTTCAACTTTGGTCCAAAGGTTAAGGGCACAGTGACCTGAAACGAGCAGGAGGGCAAGACATTCTGTCATGGTGGTTAGCTTTTCTACACTGCATAGCACTTTTTGCAAGGAACCAGAGGGGTTGGGGGGGACTGTTGGGAAAAAAATCAGTAAAGTTTTCCCAGGACATTCCAGGCGAAGGTACTCCCTGGGACAGGGGGGGCTTTATTGGATGCCACCCAAGTGGCAGGGGGAGTCTGCACAGTCAAGACTTCAGAGCTCCTTTCTCTAATGAGCCTTTCCAGTCCTCCTAAAAGTTTGCCTGGCTGCTGTACTCTGGGGGCAGTTGGGGTGGGGTTGACGGTTGGCTGTCCGCCCAACAGCTTGGAAGGCCCATCACACTGGATGCCTGGGTGTTGAGTCATTTCTAAAAGATATAATTTCCTTCCAGTTTACCAAAAATCTAAGACAAAGACCCATCATGACATTCCACCTCATAAATGAAGGGAAGCAGCAGTACAAATCCACAGAGAGAGCCACTTAAGGTCCCACCTGACCAAAGAGCATATGGGATGTAGTAAAGATTCTTTTTCGTGCCAAAGAAAAACAAAACCTTTGACCCATTCAGGACCTCAGCAGATTAAATCACTACATAAACCAGACCAAATTCTGCATGGTGTTGGTGCAGTCCATTCTACCTGTATTGAGGAAGGAAGATTGGATATGTTCGGTAGACCTCAAAGATGCCTACTAACACAAAAGGATAGCAGAGCATTCCAGGAGGTTCCTGCATTTCAGGCTGGGAGCCCATCACTACATTTGATTTTGAGTACTGTCCTTTGGCTTCACTACAGCTCACTGGGCTGGTGATCACGAAGTGCATAGCATTAATAGCAGCTTGGCTTAGGCTGTAGGGATTCCAGGTCTTCCTGTACCTGGGCATCTGGCTCCTTATAGCAACTTCAAGGGCATTGTTAGTTCAGGTTAGGAGCCTTCTGCTCCACCTATGCCTATCCTTAGATATCACAATCAGTTTCCAGAAGTCCAAAATGGAACCTGTTCAAGCTCTGGAATGTATTGGATGCTTTATGGACACCACTAGTCAGATTGTCAGACTATCCCTTTTTAGAGTGATCTCCATACAGCTTCAGGCCAATCAGAAATTACTTCAGAGACCATCCAGCTTCCTTGGTCCTCCTTCCTGCTGTAATGGCTGCTCCAATCTCTCTGTTCCTTTAGCCAGGATGTCCTTCAAGGATGCATCTGCAGTCCTAACATATGGGTTGTCCTGCCTCAGGCAGCCCTTCGGTCGGCCGGATTCCAAAGTCTGGGTCTGGCCTCGGCTGATGTCGCACTTCACCCGACATCATAGCTGCTGTGAATTGGGTATAAAGGCATCAGCCGACGCCATTTTTCTCAGTCTTTCTTGCCGCGCGGTGCCCGAAGCAGAAGCTGTTTGCAAGTGCCGGTCGGTCAGATCCAGAGATTTCTACTACCGAAGACTTCTAAAAAGCTAAGTACCCCGTTGGGGACTCTTTCTTGCCTCAGCCGATGTCAGAAAAAGTAAATAATTGTTTAACTTGTGGGAAACAAATACCTCATAAGGATTTCCACTCTTACTGCCTTCCTTGCTTAGGCCCTGACCACAACGTATCAGCTTGTCTAGCCTGTGCTTCCTTCAACCGACGGACACTTAGACGTCGGTCGGAGTTTGCGGAGGAGTTTTTTGGTCCCGCTTCACAATTAGCTAAAAAGCGCAAGGAAAAGGACCGACACTCGCAGTCCGCGGTTTCGGCCGAAACCACGGTTAAGCCAACCACGAGTGTCTCTGTTTCGGCCGAAACCGAGTCCTCGGTTCTTCGGCCGAAAACTTGCCTCCAATAGCCGAGGCCTCACACAGCATGGCTGAATCCGCTACTGAACTTACCCCTGCTGTAGCAGGTTCCCAGGATTTATCAGATACTATTCCTTTAGACATATCTACTCCTGCACGTGGAGCTGCTAGGCCCCCTGCATCTATGTCTATCAAGGCTTTTTCTAGGGCTAAAGCAGCTAAATCTTCTCAGGCCTACCTCCAGTTCCCAAATGCTCAGCTTGGCTGAGGATCTCATTTCTTTGATCAGGGGATCCCAACCTCACCCAGACAGGGCCTCTCAACCCCCTCCAGATAAGAGGCCTAGAGCAGAGCCCCCGGATCCTGTCTCTACAGACTATTCTTCGGATGACTCAGAAAACTCAGGTCCTCCAGAAGGCCCATATTCTCCTTATGAGGATTCTGATGCAGAAGACTCCATTCCTTCTGCCTCTCCTCCTGAGGAATTTTCTTTTGGGGAAACCTTACATGCTATGAGAGCATTTTCAATGGCAGGGCCAGGATTTTTCAGATTCAAGGAAAAGGCTAAGGACCTTTTTACATTTACCACAGCATAGGCCTTTAGCCATTCCTCCAGTACTTACAGTTGTTGATGATGCTTATAATAATGCCTGTACTGCCCCTGACTCTCTTCCCCCGGCCCCTGCCAAGCCTGACAGATATTACAGGGTCCCGGACACACACTTTCACTTGTATAAGGCTCCTATTGCAGATCCTGAAACCATTTCACAGGGCCCCAAAGCTGTAGCAGCTGCCTCTGCCAAAAAACCCCTCCCCTCTGAAAGAGAATCTGGAGCATTAGAGAGATGGGGTAAAAAAGTTTATACTTCAGCTACTCTTTCGGCTAGGGCCTTAAACTGTCAATTCCACATGATTTAGTAACAGGAATTTTTGTTAGACCAGCTAAATAAAAAAAAACTGTCCTCTCCTGAACCTATAGATCGTAAGTCCCTTCAGGATTTGGTACATAACACTCAGCAGGTCAGTAATCATTCCTTAAAATGCGGCTATGATGCACTGGAGGCTTCCTTTAGATCAGCTATGACTGGAACAGTGATTAGAAGGCATGCCTGGTTAAAAGAACAATCCTTACCAGACCATGTAAAGTCAAAGCTTCTAGATGCTCCCATGGAGAAACAAAGTTTGTTTGGCTCCCCGGCACAGCAAGTGCTAAAGGTGGAAGAAAAAGCAAAATCTGTCCAAACAGTCAAGGATTTCTTACAGGTCCAGCCTCCTAGGTTTAGTAGAAATTGGCCTTCGAAGAATTGGTCCTTTCCAGACACCTCATGAGCACAGAGAGGCAGAAATAGGCGCCCAAGAGGCAGAGGTCAATCCAGAGGTGCCTACAGGGGACGCCAGTGGCAGACTAACAACCAGAGAAGTACTGCCACAGATTCAGCTACGACCACCCCCACAGGACAGACACAATGACTTGACTCTGATACCGCCTACCAAGGAACAACTGCAAGCACCCTTAGGCGGAAAGCTTGCCTTATTTTCCGTAAACTGGCATTACATTACAGGAGACAAATGGATTTTACAGACAATAGACAAAGGCTACAGGTTTCACTTCCACACACTACCAAAAAAGAGAGGAATGCCAAACCTACCACCAAACCAAAAACAAGCTCTAGCACAAATCAACCACCTACTAAGGATGAGAGCTATAGAAAAGGTACCCTATGGAACAAGGGCAAGGATTTTACTCCAGACTTTTCCTGGTACCAAGGAAAGAAAACCAATGGAGACCTATTCTCGACCTATCCGCTCTGAACACATATCTCATTGTTCCAAAATTCAAAATGCTGACCCTACAGCAACTTCTTCCCATGCTGGGCAAGGAGTCTTGGCTGGTGACTCTAGATCTCAAGGAGGCATACCTGCACGTCCCTATATGACCAGATTGCAGAAGATACCTCAGATTTCTTGCAGGATCAGAGCATTATCAATTCTCAGCATTGCCCTTTGGCTTATCAACTGCGCCCAGAGTATTCACGAAATGCCTGGCATCAGTAATTGCTCATTGCAGGCTTCAGGGAATTCAAATTTATCCATACCTGGACGACTGCCTGATGCAAGCGGACAACAAGACCAAATTAACAAAAGATTTGGAAAAGGTTATACAACTACTGCAAGCCCTGGGATACATGGCATCCTGCATAATATTGATTCCACATGCCAGGTTACATATGAGGAAGTTGCAATGGTACCTAAGGAATGTATGGTCTCAACACAAGCACAGTCTAGAAGCCCAGATTCCAATAATTCCATGCCTGAAACAAGAATTCCTGTGGTGGGCTCAGGCCTGTCAGTTGAACAGAGGTCTGCCCTTCCACAAACCTCACCCAAGCCAGACTATCACCACGGACGCCTCAGACCTAGGCTGGGGGGCACACATGGTGGACAAGTGTATACAAGGCCTATGGACACAAGACCAGCTGAACCTACATATAAATCAAAAAGAGATGCTGGCAGTGAAACAGGCACTTCTGACATTCAGACCTTTTCTTCAACAAGGTCATTTGCTGATAAGGACGGACAACACCACAGTCATGTGGTATATCAACAAACAGGGAGGCACACACTCATATCCTCTATGCCGGATGGCAATGGACCTGTGGAATGTGGCCCTGAACCACAACATTCAACTCCAGGCCAAATTTGTGCCAGGAAAAGAAAATTCACTAGCAGACACCTTAAGCAGAACTACCACGGATGCCCACGAATGGATGCTGCATCCAGACATCTTCAAAACAATTACAAAAAAATGGGGACTACCAGAAATAGGCCTGTTCGCATCCCCACATAACCACCAAGTGAGGAAATTCTGCACAAGGCCATACCATCCACTGGCTTGGAAGGTGGACTCCCTATCCTTCAGTTGGGAAAATCTGACAGCATATGCATTCCCACCTCTTCCTTTGATGCACAAAGTGCTACTGAAGATCAAAGAAGATCACCCAAGGATCATCCTGATAGCTCCAGACTGGCCAAGGCAGCATTGGTACCCGCTACTGAGGAGTATGTCTCGGACACACGCATGGCCTCTACCTCTAGTTCCTTTACTACTAACACAGAACAACTACAAGATCCTTCATCCAAACTTGAAAACACTGCAGCTAGCTGCTTGGAATATTACATAAAGCAAAATAACCCAGACTTATCTCAGAGGGTTAAAGACATTATCCTGGAGGCTCGCAGACCCTCCACAAGGAAGACTTATTCAGCCAAATGGAAAAGATACCTCATTTGGAGTGCAGCGAAAGGAGAAAATGTATCATTAGCAAACATAGCTAACATCCTGGAATACTTAGCAGAACTTTTCCACAATGGCCTGTCTTACTCCTCCATTAAGATTCATGCATCAGCAATTTCAGCAGAATACAACATGGATCCTCCAGTCTTCTCTCATCCTCTACTCAGGCAGTTTCTGAGAGGAATTAAAAATGTAAAGCCTCCAAGGAAGCCACCTTTGCCTACATGGGACCTTAACTTTGTGCTGGAAAAGTTAACACTTCCCCCTTTCGACCCAGCAGCAACAGCAGAATTACAGTTCTTATCTTGGAAAACTGCTTTCCTGCTTGCAATCACTTCAGCTAGAAGGGTTTCTGAATTACAGGCATTAATGGCAGTACAGCCCTTCCTTAACTTCCATCAGGATAGTGTCCTTGAGAACTAATCCTACCTTTATGCCTAAAGTGGTCTCCAGGGTATCATTGAACCAAGCAATCCACCTGCCAACATTTTTCCCCAACCCACAGAACAGGGGGGAAAGGCTACTACATACATTGGATGTACACAGGCAATTGCGCTATTATCTGGACAGAACCAAGACCAACAGAAAGACTGACCAGCTTCTGGTAGCGTATGCATCAGGAATGGAAGGAAAAGCAATTTCTAAACAAACAATCTCGAAATGGATAGGAAATTGCATTAGATTTTGTTACTCTTTTCATGGAAAGACAACTCCAGAAAACATCAGACCTCACTCCACAAGGGCTACAGCCACCACTACAGCTTTCCTACGAGGAGTGGCTACCAAAGACATTTTAGAAGCTGCTACTTGGAGCTCCGTGCATACATTTGCCAAGCATTATAATCTACCTTTATACTCCAGATCCCGAGCAGGTTTTGCAACTGCTGTTTTGCAAGGGATCTTAACTACACCGTAATCATTTTAGTGCCTCCACCCCCAGTTTGGCTATGGTATTCTACCCATATGTTAGGACTGCAGATGCATCCTTGAAGGACATAGTACAGTTTTGTACCTACCATAAATGTAGATGTCCGAGAGGTATGCATCTGCAGTCAGGATTACCCACCCTCCTTCCCCTCTGTGGTACTCCTAGGGTATTTGCCCATCTTATAGCTTGCTGGGGGAATCTATTATGGTGTATTTGTTTATATATACATGCTTATATTGTTTGCTCTCTACTGTTTGGAACCATTTGCATTTATCCAAATTTAGCCTTCCTAGAGGGCACCTGGCATCTGGGGCAAGAAACACTGAGGAAAATGGCGTCGGCTGATGCCTTTATACCCAATTCACAGCAGCTATGACGTCGGGTGAAGTGCGACATCAGCCGAGGCCAGACCCAGACTTTGGAATCCGGCCGACCGAAGGGCTGCCTGAGGCAGGACAAACCCATATGTTAGGACTGCAGATGCATACCTCTCGGACATCTACATTTATGGTAGGTACAAAACTGTACTTTTTTTTTTTTTTTTTTTATGGAGGACCTTATCTCTCTCATAGTGCATCTCAAATCATCCAGTGTACTTTCCTATTCATCTCTTCCTCAGTATTTACTGTCACCACATATCTTAGTAGTTGACTTCAGTTGAAGTCTCTGTAGGTCATTCGTTTATCTGTCCTCAGCCCTTGGCCACAGTAACGATGTCCTTTTCCCTCTTGAGGTGTGTGGAAGGACATTTCAGAGGGAAGACTGCTCAAGGTGCCTGGTCACGATCAGAAGCCCATCTTCACATCAGTATATTAGAGAGGAGAGAAATTCTCCTAGTGTTGCAGGCCTTTCAGGACTGCCTTCCCATGTTTGTGTGATCACATTCCAAACTGACGTTGCTGTAGTTTGGTACATAGACAAACAAGTGGGAACCCTATCTTATCCCATGTATCGAGAAGCTATGAGGGTGTGGTAATGGGTGGTGTCCTTGCAACATTTTCTGACAGAAATGCACATACCAGGGAGATCCACCATTGTAGTGGGCAATCACAGCAGGAGCATTTTGATGCCTCATGAGCAGTCCCTCAGTCTGTCAGATTTTCAGCTGTTCGGGCCAGAATTGCTGCAACATCTTCACAACACCCTTCAGCACCAAATGCAGCAGCTACTTTGCTCTGATCCCGCCTAAGGGGTCAGTCACCAAGAGATAGTTTGCTGCATGCTCTGCTTCCTGGTATCCTCTGTGCTTACCCCTGCACCCCCTTTGATCAAACTTATGCAGAAATTAGCTTGTTGCAGAGTGACAGTAATCCTTGTAGCTCCCTTCTGGCCCATACAGGTTTGTTCCCCTCTTCCTGTGGCTTTATCTGAAATGCCTTCCTTGAGTCTTTAACCTTATTGCAGGTCTGATATCCTGTCTGTTTGGTGAGCCTCACCTGAATCTGAAATCCCTTAATTTGATCACTTGGGTTCCTGCAAGTTTAGTGATGGCCAGAGACCCCAAGCTTTCAAAAACAGTTTCGTACATTCTTTTCTTTGCTATACAAAATAAAAAACATTGTATCTGAAGACATTTGATAGATGAAAGCTCACATTACTTTGAGTAAACTGGACAACTTAAATCTCGTAGGAGGATTGCTTTACGTTTTCATTGCTTGATTTTGAGATTGTGTACTTTTTACTCAGGTTAGTTGTCTGTCTTGAAAATACCTACAGGAATACAACAGTGGATTACTTTGAACAAAGAGGTTTTCCTTTTGTTTTTTTTTTCCCTTTCCTTTGTGCAGAATTTTCCATCTTGGCCCTTCCCCTTCTGTACCCATCTAGATGCCATTTTAGATTTTCTAGCTGGTCTGTTTCAATCTGATTCTAGCTGTTTCACTGTCAAGGTCCAGTTTGTGGCCATCTCAAACTTTCCGATTGCTTCTCTGTGACTGTGCAAAGCCTTTTGATGGGTACCTTTTTACTCAGACTTCTGGTAAAAGATCCCATTCCCTGTTGCATTTTGCCCTTTCTCCTCTGAGCATAGTCCAAGGCTGATTTTGAACCATCGGGCTCTCTAGATTTAAAGGTTCCTTTCATTGAAAATGCTCTTTTTGGTAATGGTAACCTCTGCCAGAAGAGTTTCCAGGCTTCAAGCCTTGTCCTGTCTTACCTCTTTTTCCATGAAGACAATATCCTTGCAGACCAACTCTTTTCTTCCTAAGGTGGCCTATGGGCAAATTTTTAACCAGTCAGTTGTTTGTTTGTGACTTTCGGCTTTTCCCGGTTAGGGGTCGCCACAGCGGAACTCCGGTCCGCTAATGATTGGCAGTTGATTTTTACGTACCGAGTTGCCAGCCCTGACACACAACCTTCAACGAAGGTACGCCCATTCACGCATGTCTCCATGCAGAAGACGCTCAGAGTCTAACTGGACAGCGTCTTACCAGTCAATACAAATGCTATTTCTTTGAATGTCAGTAACAAGAGTGAAGATGTGCTTCATTGTTTAGACTTCCATCACCAGTTGAGATCTGTTTGGACAGGACCAAACAAAAATTCAGATCCGTTGTTTCCTTTTCTAGAGCTAGCCCTCGAAGACCAGTCTGCAAAGTGACTTCGTCCAGATGGCTTACCAGTTGCATACCATTTGTTTATACCATGAAATGCTGATCCCTTTAAGCCAAAGGCCCACTGCACTAGGGCAGTAGCTATTTCAGCATACTTTATTTAGCAGCATATCTGTGCATTCACTACCTGGTCAAACATTCACACTTTTAACTCTTGTAAAATAGACATTTAGTCCAGGTTCAGGACTTTTTTGGCTCCACATTCTTAAAGAATGTTTTCTGTTGTCTAGCTGGGGACTCTGTTCCACAGGTTGAGACTGACTATGAAGGCTACAAGTTTGAAAATGATTTATTTACCATAATAGTATAAACATTTTCTTATATCTGCTTCATCCATCCCTTCTCTCCATCCCTCTTCCAAATTGTCATAGTTATTTGTAACTCCTGACATACCTTGCAGATCGATCTGAAGTATCTTGTGAGAACCTCTGGTCTGCTCCTTGGTTTTCTTTTAGGGGTTTCTGTTGGTGCATGAGGAGAAGGAGCTTTGGAGCTGAAGATTGAGATGCTGACCTTGGATGCAACTAGATCTGATCACCCACAGTCTGAGACAGATAGAAGAAGACCAAATTAATTCACCTTTATGGTAAGTACATAACTTTTGTTTGTACCACATCCTTGGGTGAGACAAATTACAATGTGCTGCATTGACACCCCCCCCCCCAAAAAAAATCATAAATTATAAATTCCAGGCTCACAAGATTGCCTCTGGGTGAAGGATGGGTCATTTACATTGTGGCGGGTTGAGCCTGAGTGATGCTTTACAGTGAATGTAAAATGTTTTTAAATTAAAGCACCCGTTGATGAATCTTGGTATTCTATTCCCATCCCATGGAGGGGCATGTTCTATCTGTGACCAGGAAATGCTTTAGTGGTGAAAGCACCCACTTGATTGCTGATTCCCTGTCTGTATTGGAATGCCTTGTTTCTGCTATACTTCAGTGGTGGCTTAAAAATACATACAGGATGGTAGTCTCCGTCAAAATAACAAAGAAGCAATTCCCCTAGGCCTATCTGTGCATCAGTATAAACTGTGAAGGTTTGTAGGCTTGATCAACAAGCCCAAGGGCCTGTTGGACATAGAGGATCTTGATGTCCTGGATCCTGTGTTGGAACTTTGAAGCCCATGTCACCCCCCCCCCCAAGTTTTCCTGAAGGTATAGATTGATGAGCTGAGTTTGAGGATGGCAGTTTATTATACAGATATGGGTGTCATTTAGGTCTGAAGGTGACTCACTGTCTTCAAGTAGTGGTGGCTAAAGTATGGAACCACATCCGGTTGCTACTGAAATCCAATAAGAATGTAAACGCGTTTAAAACTCAACTAAAACATCACCTGTTAGAACAGTGGGTCTTCTCCTGTGTTTCTCCAGGATAAATGCTCCTGTTGTCTTCATCTTGCCATATTGTCAGACCATTTTTTTTCACTCAAATCCTATGCCCAACAACCAGTCTTTGCCAGTTTTTGAATTGTTTTACTAATCTTTCCCATATACATAGATGTTCT
The DNA here is from genome assembly GCF_019279795.1 of Protopterus annectens. NCBI lineage: Eukaryota > Metazoa > Chordata > Ceratodontiformes > Protopteridae > Protopterus > Protopterus annectens. The sequence goes on along the minus strand of NC_056747.1, from coordinate 772,284,705 downwards.
TCATTCTCACTGCTGCAGTAGCCTGTATCTATTTGGGTTATAACCTGCTTAGGATATAATGTCTCGCCTGTCTTCAAAGGTCTCTGGCTCCCCTCCTCACATATACACCCAGGTTGCTGTGCCCTGACATTCACAGGGAGAAAACAGCAATCTAGGTGCCAGTTTCTCCAGTAGTTTTTTTGTCACCTCTAGAGAGCACTTCTGGGCTTCACAAGATCCGACTGTTTGCCCTGATCTTCCATTTCTGGCAGATGTTCCCCCTTTGAGGAACCCTTCTTTACAGAAGTATTTTTTTTTCTATTTTTATGACCAGAATTGGTACCAGAGTCTCTGAGAATATCATCAGTTTACTGAGTTGACATTTTGTTGGAAATGTCTTGTCAGGCGAGTTATTTTTTAGCAGCTGAGGCTTATTAACCAGGTCTGGGGAACTTTGTGAGATTTATATGCTGCTTTTGTACTTTCGTAAAATGAAGGAATTCTATGTGTATTTTGATGCTTGTGCCTGCTTTGTGACAACTTGCCTTCATTTTTCCTCAATTCCATGACACTTCTGTGAAAAGGGACTTTGAATTGTAGGAAAATAAAGTACTGCTTGTATTTACTTTTGTGGTGTTTGGAGGACTGTGTAGGGAAGTGTAAATATATGTACTTGCTGAGTTTGCTAACAAATAGATTTCTTCCTCGACAGGAACTTGGATACCCGTACTGGTCCTGTGGTTCCTCTTCTCACTTTACCTAGCCCCTGCTTGCACTACAGCCTTAGTCTGTGCTGCAGCAGTTTATGGTTGATTCTGCAGTGGCCACAGCTTGTTCCTCAGACCATTCAATGGTTTCCCTGTGTCCCCCTGGTGTAGTCCTTTCCCCCACCATGGACTGGGATTACCTATGTCCTCTGCAGCTGTTTCGATGTCTATACTGGTCATGGGACAACCATCTTCTTTAGGTGTGGACGTTTTTTCATGAGATTTTACTGGGGTTGCTGGGGTAAGAGACCTGCTGCTTTGGCTGCAGTCCCCTCCATCAGTCTGTCTCCTTATAGTGATGTCCCTTGAAAAAAGAAACAAGAAGTTAGACATATTTTATGTAAAGACAGTGTTTCTTTTGATAAAGACAAATTACTTAGCCCAACTAAGGGTGTATTGCTAGTTTGGAATCTTATGGAAAAGTAGGAAAATCTAACATGATTCCCAGTTCCACAAATCCTGAGGATGTTTTGTCAGAGGATTCTAATAATGATGGGCCACCTTCTGTATTTTTCTCACAAGAACCCGACTCGGATTCTGAGGGGAGTTTCCTCAGTTTATCCTGCAGAGGAATTTTGTTTTCCTGAGACTGTGTACAGGATGAATAATTTATTTTTTGGGGAACAAATGGATGCCCCCACCCAGGAGATGATACGTTAGACAAGGGTATGCCATATACTAAGTCTTGTACTCTCGTAATGGCAACTGTGGATGACGTTTTTGATTGTGTGCAATAATCCTGATAATCTTCAGTTCCTAAAAAGACAGATACTTTATAAAGTTCCTCAATTTAAATGTTTGTTTTTTCACTTCGTCTGACCCAGCAGCTATTGTTTCTCCTCCAACTGTGAAATGTCTAGTCAATTACTTTGCTTTCGGACAGGAATGGTAAAGCCTTTATCAGGTTTGGAAAGAGAATTTTTTTCTTTGACTCTAGTCTTCAGAACCCTGAACTGTCAAGCTGATATGTTGGAAGCACTTAGTAATTTGTTTGGACAGCTGGAGGAATCTTTCTACCACATTACTCTCCGAAGGTAGGTCCTTTCTGAATCTAGTTATTGCTCATTTTTTCTCCGTCCTCTCTGTGAAGTGTCTAAACATTCTGTATAGAGTGTACAACTGCTGTTGTGATGAGACATTTTGCCTGGGTACATAATCAGAAGTTTTCTGGAGTAAAATGTCAAATTTTGAATTCAGTTTTGGATAAGGAAGTTTTGTTTGGTCGTTCTTCTGCTCAGGAAGTCAAACACTTTGAAAGAGACAAATTGATCCAGGGAGTTGCCAAGGGTTTTCATCTTGCTATCTCCAATTTTCTTTTTCAAAAACCTGGTTCTTTTTTTTTTTAAATGCAAAATGAGCATTCCTATCCAGCTTTCAGGAAACTGGGATCTGTATAGAAATGGTATGAAGAGTAGAACAAAATAGCAGCTATTCTTTCAGAGAAAGGGTCTGTCCTCTGTCTTGAAATGACTGTTGACATAATTATTTCTTCTCCCCCCTTCAAATCTGTCCCCGAAGCAGGTTTTCAATCTTAATATTTGGCAACAGCTTGATACAGGCAAATGGTTTCTAAGAGTAGTTCAGGAGGGTTATAATTGGTACTGGACTGACAAACTTTCTGTTCAGTGGATTGAACCTTATACTCTGAACCAGACGGAACTTTTTTCCTCAGATTCTTCATCATATGCTTTCCTTTGTGGGTCATAGAACCAGTGCCTGAAAACCAAAGAGGGGTGACGGATTCTTTTGCAGAATGCGTCTTGTTCCAAGGAAGCATCCTTCCTGGGGACCAGTAGTCAACATTTTCTTTCTAGTCTTGTTTGTGAAAGTACCAAAGTCCCAGATGTTGATGTTAGAGAGTGTATTACGTCTCATTCCTCTCCTAGATTTCATGGGTCTATATTAGATAAACCAAAGTTCATCTTGGCGAATGCTTACATGAGCGAATATTGCAGAACTCGAAACCGTAATTGTGAGATCACAGTACAGTGAGGATGGGAATATTTGCCCTTTCCTCACTGTAGTACGATCTGAGTTGGAATATATATTTAGGGGGTGTGAGTTTCGAGTTTCTGGATATTTGCTCATGTGAGCGTTCGCGAAGATGAACTTTCATTCATCTAATATAGACCCGATTTCATAACTGTGGATGCTCATCATCACATTTGTAGCCACAGTTCAGAGTTTTCCTCAGATTTTCTGTGTTTGGATAAAATTCAGTACTCTGCATTACCCCCTGGGTTATTTACAACTCCCATGGTATTTACAAAATGTCTAGCTCCAGGGATAGCACATTAGACTGCAGGGCATTCACATATTTCCTTAATTAAAATCTGTTTCCAGGTCAGAAGTCCCTTTCATGGGTGACCGATCTCGAACTGGGCTTTCAGATAAACAGTCAAAAATTTTCAATTCCTTCTTACAGATTTGTGTTTCTAAGATGCCTTCTGGATTCTTCCCTGCAAAAGGCATTCCTAAGCCAAGAGAAACTGGATTTATAAGCTCATAAAGATTTCCAGATACATCGGTTTCAGACATCAGCCAGAGAGTATCATGGAGTTTTAAGTTCATGGCATCCATGATTCTTGTTATTCCTGTTGCCAGGTTGCATATGAGAAAAATCCAATGATGTTCTTCATTCCACATTGCTGCAGTCCTAACTATTGGGTAGTCCGCTGTCCAGTCGGCCCGAATACCAAAGTATATGTCTGACGTCGGTCAGGGCGCATTAGACTGACGTCAGTACGTCAGGGTACTAATGCGCATGACCGACGTCATATCCTCAGTCTTTTTTGCCGCATGGTCCGATGCAGAAGCAATTTTGCGAGTGCAGGTTGGCGTTCTGAAAGTTTCTGAAGTCAGAGTTTCAGACCGAATCAAAGTTGGCTAAGTACCCCGTTGGGGAATATTTTGTTTTTCTTGCCTCAGTATTTAACCGGATGTCAGAAAAAGTGAATAACTGTATTTCTTGTGGGAAACAGATACCTCATAGGGATTACCATACTTTGTGTATACCTTGTTTAGGGCCTGAGCACGACGTTGTTGGATGCCGCTCTTGTGCTAGATTTAACAAACGCACTATTAAGAGAAGGTTAGACTGTGCCAGGTTAGTGTTTGGGAAGCGTTGTAATTATAAAATGCCGTCGGATGCTCCGACGCCGGCTTCGGCTAAAAAACGCAAAGATAAAGTAGCAAAGCCTAGAGTGGAGGAACCGACAGTCCCAGACGTCGGTTCTCTAGAAGGCTCAGTGGAGCCGGAGGTTTTGCCAGGTGTTTCTTTGGAGTCTCAGGGAGAGACTTTACTGTTACAGGATGTATCCTCTCAGGAAGTAGGCCAGGCTGAGGGGGCTTCTCAGGTGGCTGTTCTTCCCTCTCTTCCTAAGGTGGTTAGAGCCTCCCCTTCAGTTTCCAAGGCTTCTTTGAGGGGCAGGCCAAGTTTAGCTTCAGTGGGGGTTTCTCCTAGTGCTTCAGGGTCTTTGCCTAAGAAACATATGCTTAAAATGGCAGAGGATTTGATTACTATGATTAGGGGTTCTATGCCCCTCCTGATAAGAGGCCTAGGGTGGAACCTGAGTTTGAGAGTTTTGAGCAATGCTCGGAGGCTTGAGTCTTGGCTGAAGACTTGCAGGAGTACCCTCCTTATTCTGATTCTGATGTGGATGATTCTACTCCTTCTGCTTCTCCTCCTGAGGATTTTTCATTTTCAGAGACTCTGCATTCCATGAGGGAGCATTTTAAATGGGAAGGTCAAGATTTCTCTGATTCCAGGAAAAGGCTTAGGGAATTCTTGTTTTACCCCAGCATAGGCCTTTAGCTATACCTCCTGTTTTGAATGTGGTGGAAGATGTGTTTGCAGAGGCTTCCCTGAATCCTGATTCTTTGCCTCCTGCCCCAGTTAAACCGGATAGGTATTATAGGGTGCCTGAAGCTCATAAGTATCTTTTAAGAGTCCTAGGGCAGACCCGGAAACTGTCTCTCAGGGGCCTAAAGGTGTGAAGGCCTCAGTTGTTAAAAATCCTGTCCCTCCTGATAAAGAGGCAAGGGCTTTGGATAGATGGGGAAAGAAAGTGTATACTTCTTCCACTTTAGCCATGAGGCGTTGAATTGTCAGTTTCACATGTTAAAATATCAGAATTATCTTCTTTCACAGTTGAAATCTAAGGTGGATGCTCTGGCTGAAGGTATTGAGTGTAAAGAGTTGCAGGATTTAGTTCATGTGTCTGAACAGGTGGGTAAACATTCCTTGCAGTGTGGTTTTGATGCTGTGCAGGCCTCCTCCAGGGTGGCTGCCACTGGTTCTGTTCTTCGTAGGCACGCCTGGTTGAGAGATCAGAATTTAGCTGAGCATGTTAAGACAAGGATTTTGGATGCTCCTTTACAGTCTGATGTGTTGTTTGGTTCGCCTGTGGAAGCAGTTTTGAAGAAAATGGAGGACAAGGCTAAGTCTATGCAAACTGTTAAAGATTTTTTGCAGGTGCAGCCTCCGAAGTTTAGTAGAAATTGGCCTACTAAGGGATGGACTTATCCTGCTTATGATTCCCAGTCTAGGGGTAGGTCTAGACGTGGTAGGGGCAGAGCTCAGGGTTCTTTTAGGCCTAGGACAGGGAGTTCCCCTGCTCAGACTTCTGGTGAGGGCAGGGGTCACTCCTTTCGTAAGCAGACCCAATGACCTGCCTTTTCAGCTGCCAGTATGTTCTCGCCTGGCAGCACCTTTGGGAGGAAGGCTGTCTCTTTTCAAAGAAAATTGGGATTTAATTACCCAAGACAGATGGGTTCTGGATATATTATTCACCACGGTTACAGGTTTTATTTCCATACCTTGCCTCCTTTCAAGGGCATGCCAGACATTCCTCCTCTTCAAAGAACAGAGGCTCACAAGCAAATTTCTCTGTTGCTCCAAATAGGGGCCATTCAGTCAGTTCCTGTGCCGGAAAGGGGCCTAGGATTTTATTCTCGCCTGTTCCTAGTACCAAAGAAGGGGAACACGTGGAGACCAATTCTGGATTTATCTATCCTCAACACTTATCTGGACATTCCCAAGTTCAAAATGTTGACGTTGCAACAGCTTTTACCTCTGCTGGGCAAAGATCACTGGATGGTAACTTTAGATCTCAAGGAAGCTTACCTTCATGTGCCAATAAGACTAAGTTGCAGGAAGTATCTGCGTTTTCGAGCTGGAAATTCTCATTATCAGTTCTCTGCATTGCCCTTTGGCTTATCTACTGCCCAGAGTATTCACAAAGGTTCTGGCTCCAGTGATAGCTTACTTCAGGCTAAAAGGAATCCAAATCTATCCTTACTTGGACGACTGCCTGATTCTGGCTCAAGAAAAGGAAGATCTTCTACAGCATCTGGAATATGTCATAGCAGTGCTAAGATGCCTAGGGTATTCTGTGAGCGAAATAAAGTCCAGTCTAGTACCCTCTCAAGACATGTGCTTTCTGGGTGTGAGACTGAATACAGCAGCCCAGATGGCCTTTTAACCCCGGACAAACAAAAGAATCTTTCCAGTTACTTCCATCATCTATCTCTTCAGTCCGGGCTGACTGCAAGGACAGTCCTTCAAGCCTTAGGGTTCATGGCATCTTGTATTCTGGTGCTTCCCAATGCCAAACTGCATATGAGGAAGCTACAATGGTATCTCAAAAATCTGTGGACACAGCACTGCCAGGATTTGGACACTGTCATTCAAATAATACCTTGCATTCAAAAGGAATTTTTATGGTGGGCTCAGGAATGTCACCTAAACAAGGGACTCTCTGTGACCCGGCCAGAGGCAAGTCAGATTCTAACGACAGATGCCTCAGATATTGCTTGGGGAGCTCATCTAAATGGAAAGTGGATACAAGACAAGTGGCCTGCCAGACTACAGCATCTACATATCAACATGAAAGAGATGTTAGAAGTTCAGTTTGCATTAATTGCTTTCAAGGAGTTACTTCTTCCAGGGCAGGTGTTGATTCTAACAGACAACACAACTGTCATGTGGTACATCAACAAACAAGGGGGAACACATTCTTACCCATTGTGCAGACAAGCAATGATTTTATGGGAGACTGCGCTCAGTCTGCAACTAACTCTTCAGGCAAGGTTTCTGCCGGGAGCACAGAACTCCTTAGCAGATGTATTAAGCAGACAAATCATGGATCCCCACGAGTGGAAACTGGATCTTCATGTATTTCAAAAATTGACAGTGTCATGGGGAACTCCAGACATAGATCTGTTCGCTTCTCCACTAAACCACCAGCTGCCAAAGTTTTGCACGAAGGGATTTCATCACACAGCTTGGAAAGTGGATGCTCTTTCTTTCAGTTGGAAAAATCTCCATGTGTATGCTTTTCCACCTCTGCCTCTTCTTCCAAAGGTGCTTCTAAAGGTCAGACAAGACAAGCCAAGGATGATTTTAATAGCTCCAGATTGGCCTCGGCAGCACTGGTACCCATTACTGAGGAGTCTGGTAAGGAAGCCTCCATGGCCTTTACCCTTGATTCCACACCTGTTGTCTGAGGGACGGTCATCTGCTCAATGTCAAGCTTCACTCTCTACATCTAACAGCCTGGCATATTCTGTTTTGAAAGACAGCAGGTCTCAGCTTCCTCAACAAGTTTTAAATGTGATTATGGAAGCCAGGAGACCTAGTACAAGGAAAGTGTATGCAGAAAAATGGAAGAGATTTTTATTTTGGAGTGCAGCAAACAATTTGGAGATTTCTGAGCCAAATTTGAGTGTGGCTCTTCAATATCTTACTGAGTTACTGGACAAAGGTTTGTCTTTCTCTTCCATTAAGATTCATGCTGCAGCAATTTCAGCTCACTATGATTGTGACCCACCATTGTTTTCGCATCCTTTGTTCAAGCAATTTCTTAGAGGGCAAAGAATATAAGACCCCACGTAGAGCTCCTACTCCTGCTTGGGATCTCAATTTTGTGTTGGAGAAACTTACTCTACAACCTTTTGAGCCTCGGCTACTGCTGATTTGAAATACTTGTCATGGAAGACTGCTTTTTGTTGGCCATTACTTCTGCAAGAAGGGTTTCTGAGTTGCAGGCCCTTATGGCAGTGGAGCCTTTTTTGATTTTTCATAAGGATAGGGTATCTTTACGTACTAATCCTTCCTTTATGCCTAAGGTGGTTTCTAGTGTGGCTTTAAACCAAACTATTCATTTGCCTACCTTTTATGCAGATCCCCAAAATAAAGGGGAAAAGATTTTGCACACTTTAGATGTACACAGGCTATTGCGTTATTATTTGAGCAGGACTAAGGATTTTAGGCAGTCTCAGCAGTTGTTTGTTTCTTTTGCTTTGACTTCAAAGGGCAAGCCTGTGTCAAAACAAACTATTTCTAGGTGGATTGGGTGTTGCATTACATTTTGTTATTCCCATCATGGCAAGGAGATTCCAGCTGGGATTAGGCCTCATTCCACTAGGGCTACTGCCACTTCCACAGCATTTCTAAGGGGTGGCAACTAAGGATATTTTGGAGGCAGCTACTTGGAGTTCAGTGCATACTTTCTCTAAGCATTATCACCTTCCTCTCTACTCTAAGTCTAGGGCTGGTTTTGCCACAGCTATTTTGCAAGGCATGTTGTCAGTTCCTGCTTCCTTATGATTTGCCAGCCTCCCTTACCTCTGCTTTGGGATTCTACCCAATAGTTAGGACTGCAGCAATGTGGAATGAAGAACATAGTACAGTTTTGTACCTACCATAAATGTAGATGTTCGAGGATCCACATTGCTGCAGTCCAATTTACCCTCCCTCCTTCCCCTCTGTGTTTAGGGGTGGTTGTGTAGGTGAGGTTATATTCTGCTAATTTTGTATATATTGTACATATATTTTTTGGTGCAGGTATTTTGGGAGTTTTTGGCTTTTGCCCTTATCTTTTCAGGGTCTTCTGACATCTGGGGCAAGAAAAGACTGAGGATATGACGTCGGTCATGCGCATTAGTACCCTGACGTACTGACGTCAGTCTAATGCGCCCTGACCGACTTCAGCCATATACTTTGGTATTCGGGCCGACTGGACAGCGGACTACCCAATAGTTAGGACTGCAGCAATGTGGATCCTCTAACATCTACATTTATGGTAGGTACAAAACTGTACTTTTCTTAAAAACTATGTAGACCTGACATTATCATTCTCTGGAATTTCCAATTCCAGTTTGGGATTTTGTAGAGAGAGAACTGCTGTGACAAAGAGAACAGATTGACAATCCAAACAACACACCAGTGGACATTTAAAGTCAGCTAAATAAAGTAGGAAACAGCAAGCACCAAAGGACAAAGCTGAGCAACCACAGAGAAGTAGGTGTCTGTAGAATTCTCAAAGATTATAACACCATGTAAAACTTCAATGTACAAACAGTAAAACTCTATTATAAGTAATAAAAACTGTTGGGTGCTTTCGGCTAGTGCCTTCCTCAGATCGTAAAAGTTCATTCACAACAAAGTTTTAAAAGGAGGTTTGACCAGTTCAATTCTGCCTCCCTTTTTTGGGGGGTGGGGTGTCGAAAGCCCTGGAGAAATTGGCACCCAGCCTGCTATTTTCTCATGTTGATCTTGAGAAACAGCAGCCTGGGCACACATGCTGAGGGGAGCCAGAGACTTTTGAAGACTGGCTGGTCATTGCATTTTGGCAGGTTGTAACCCAAATCGCTACTGGCTACTATAGCAGTGAGTAATTTGAACAGCTACTGTTATGGCAAATGCAGCTTACACAAGCCCTTTTGCAACACTTCTTGCCACCTCCCAATTTAAACCGAATGATGGTCATATATGTCTGCTTAATATCCCACCTCTTAACTGCAATATTAATATTTTTTGCCATACCTTCCCTCACTTTATTTTCTTGAATTTTTTATCCCTTATCTCAAGATCTGTTGTCTGAAAAACCCACAAATCCACCTCTTTAGATGCTGAATGTTCAACATTTGCTAAATGCATAAATATCTTTTATACTGTTAGTTTCCCTTATTTCATATGAGTATACTACAGATGTTCTTCATCTCACATTGCTGCAGTCCTAACACTTGGGTAGTCCGCTGTCCACGGTCGGCCCGAATATCAAAGTATAAGGCTGACGTCGGTCAGGGCGCATTTAACTGACGTCAGGACGTCAGGGTATAAATGCGCATGACCGGCGTCATATCCTCAGTCTTTTTTGCCGCATGGTCCGATGCAGAAGCAGCATTGCAAGTGCCGGTTGGCGTTCTGAGATTTTTCTATTTAGAAGTTTCAGACCGAGTTCAAAGTTGGCTAAGTACCCCGTTGGGGAATATTTTTGTTTTTTCTTGCCTCAGTCATTTACCGGATGTCAGAAAAAGTTAATAATTCTGTTTCTTGTGGGAAACAGATACCGCATAGAGATTATCATACTTTGTGTATTCCTTGCTTAGGGACTGAGCACGACGTTGTTGGCTGTCGCTCTTGTGCTAGATTTAATAAGCACTATAAAGAAGGTTGGATTGTGCAAGGTTAGTCTTTGGGAAGCGGTGCAATTATAAAATGCCGTCGGATGCTCTGACGCCCGCTTCTCAAGAAGCGCAAGGACAAGACAGTTAAGCCTAGGCTAGAAGAACCGTCTGTGCCGGACGCCGGTTCTTTAGAGGTGTCGGGGGGGCCGGTGGGTCCACCCGAGATTTCTTTGTGTTCACAGAGTGAAACTTTATTATTGCAAGATGTGGCCTCTCAGGAGGCAAGTCAGGCTGAGGGGGCTTCTCAGGTTACTATACTCCCCTCCCTTCCTAAGGTGGTTAGGCCTTCTCCTTCTGTTACTAAGGCTTCTCCCAGAGGCAGGCCAGGTTTAGCTTCAGTTGGTGTTACCCCTAGCTCTTCAGGTACTATGCCCAAGAAGCATATGCTTAAAATGGCAGAAGATTTGATTACTTTGATTAGGGGTTCTATGCCCCCTCCTGCTAAGAGACCTAGGGTGGAGCCTGAGCTGAGGGGTCTTGAGCAAGCTTCAGATGTTTCAGAGTCTTCGGCTGAAGACTTGCAGGAGTACTCTCCTTATTCTGATTCTGATGTGGATGATTCTACTCCTTCTGCTACTCCTCCTGAGGATTTTTCTTTTTCAGAAACTCTTCATTCCATGAGGGAGCATTTTAAGTGGGAAGGTCAGGACTTCTCTGATTCCAGGAAAAGGCTTAGGGAATTTCTGTTTTTACCCCAGCATAGGCCTTTGGCTATACCTCCTGTTTTGGATGTAGTGGAGGATGTTTTTACAGAGGCTTCTCTTAATCCTGATTCTTTGCCTCCTGCTCCTGTTAAACCGGATAGGTATTACAGGGTGCCTGACGTTCACAAGTATCTTTTTAAAAGTCCTAGGGCAGACCCAGAAACTGTTAGCCAGGGGCCTAAAGGTGTTAAGGCTTCTGTTGTTAAGAATCTGGTTCCTACAGATAAGGAGGCTAGGGCCTTGGATAGATGGGGAAAGAAAGTTTATACTTCTTCCACTCTTGCTATGAGGGCTCTGAATTGCCAGTTTCACATGTTGAAATACCAAAACTATCTCCTTTCACAATTGAAGTCTAAGGTTGATGCTCTGGCAGTTGGTATTGATTGTAAAGAGTTGCAAGATTTAGTCCATGTTTCTGAACAGGTGGGTAAGCATTCTTTGCAATGTGGTTTTGATGCTGTACAGGCCTCGTCTAGGGTGGCTGCCACTGGGACTGTTCTTCGCAGGCACGCCTGGCTGAGGGATCAGAATTTGTCTGAACATGTTAAAACAAGGATTTTAGATGCTCCTTTACAATCTGACGTGTTGTTTGGGCCTCCTGTTGAGACAGTCTTAAAGAAGATGGAAGACAAGGCTAAGTCTATGCAGACTGTTAAAGATTTTTTGCAAGTCCAGCCTCCAAAGTTTAGTAGAAATTGGCCTACTAAGGGGTGGACATATCCTTCTTATGATTCCCAGTCTAGGGGTAGATCTAGACGTGGTAAGGGCAGAGCTCAGGGCTCTTTCCGGCCTAGAACAGGGAGATGTCCTTCATGGATGCATCTGCAGTCATAACAAGTGGGTTGTCCTGTCGTCAGGCAGCCCTGCAGTCGGATTCCAAAGTCGGGTCCGGCTGATGTCGCACTCCACCCGGCGTCATCTCTGCTGGTCTTGGTATAAAAGCATCAGCCGGCGCCATTTTCCTCAGTCTTTCTTGCCGCGTGGCCGAAGCAGAAGCTGTTAGCAAGTGCAAGTCGGTCGGATCCAGAGATTACTTCTACGAATACTACCAAGACTTCTAAAGCTAAGTACCCGTTGGGGACTCTTTCTTGCCTCAGCCGATGTCAGAAAAAGTTAACAATTGTTTAACCTGTGAAACAAATACCTCATAAAGATTTCCACTCTTACTGTCTGCCTTGTTTAGGCCCAGCCCACGGCGTAGCAGCCTGTTCGGCCTGTGCCTCTTTCAACCGGCGAGCGCGCTTAGGCGGTCGGAGTTTGCAGAACAGTTTTCGGTACTGATTTTCGGATCCTCCGACTACCCAATCTTCAAGATAAGGACAACCACGGCAAAACAAACCGCTAGTGTAAACTGCTCAAAGTACAGCTGAACCTATTCTTACAACTGAGGCCCCTGCTACAATTCTTGAATCGACCTCAGAAATTTTACCCACTACGGTGGTTGACTTATCAGACACCATCCCTTGGATGTCTCTACCCCAGCGTGGTGCTGCTAGGCCTCAGCAGCCATGTCCATTAAGGCCAAGCAGCCAAGACTACTAAATCAGTGCCTGTTAAACCCCCTCATCCAGGCCCTCTTCTAGTTCTCAAATGCTTTCTTTGGCAGAAGATTTAATTTCTTTAATTAGAGGATCTCAATCTCACCCAGACAGGGCCTCTCAGCCCCAGAGAAGAGACCTAGGGCAGAGCCCCTGAGCCAGTGTCTTCTGATGATTCTGCTGATGAATCAGACATAACTGACCAGCCTGAGGCTCCCTTCTCCAATTTTGAAGATTCTGATGCTGAAGAATCCATTCCAGCTGCTTCCCACCAGAAGAATTCTCCTTTGGAAACCTTGCATGCCATGCGAGAACAGTTCCAATGGCAGCAACAGGATTTCTCAGACTCCAGAAAAGACTTAGGACCTTTCTGCACCTCCCACAGCACAGGCCCTTAGCTATACCTCCTGTTCTCTCTGTGGTGGATGATGCTTTCAATGATGTTTGCTCCGCTCCAGATTCTTTACCCCAGCCCTGCCAAACCAGACAGATTTTACAGGGTGCCAGATCATCACCACCTTTACAAGGCCCTCTTGCAGACCCAGAAACTATATCCCAGGGTCCCAAGGCAGTAGCCCACCACAGCTAAAAATCCTATTCCTTCTGAAAGGGAAGCAAGGTCACTAGACAGATGGGGTAAAAAGGTCTACACTTCAGCTACTCTCTCAGCTAGAGCTTTAAACTGTCTGTTTCACATGATACAATACCAAGAGTTTATGCTTGATCAGTTAACTAAAAAGCTAACTACTGATGAATCTCTTGATAAGAAATATGTATTAGAGATGGTAAATAACATACAATAGGTTAGCAACCATTCCTTAAAATGTGGCTGTGATGCACTGGAGGCTTCATTTAGATCAGCCATGACAGGCACAGTGATAAGAAGACATGCATGGCTAAAGGAACAAGCTTTACCGGATCAGGTTAAAGCTAAGTTGCTAGATGCTCCTATGGACAAGACAAGTTTGTTTGGTACACCTGCCCAGCAGGTTATGAAGAAAATGGAAGAAAAGGCAAAATCTGTTCAAACTGTTAAAGATTTCCTGCAGGTTCAACCCCCAAGGTTTAGCAGGAACTGGCCTGCCAAAAATTGGTCCTTTCCTGACTCCACAAAATTTCAAAGGGGCAGGAATAGACGTTCCAGAGGCAGAAACCAATCCAGAGGAGGTGCCTACAGAGGACGACAGTGGCAAGGTAACAACAGAAGCACAGACACAGCCACTGCCACTACATCAGCACAACCACAGTGACTTAATCCTAAATCCTACCAGGGAACAAATAGCAGCTCCTCTAGGCGGAAAGTTAACTTTATTTTCAAAGAACTGGCACTACATAACAAAAGACAAGTGGATTTTACAAACCATAGATCAAGGTTACGGTTTCACTTCCACACTTTACCAGTCAAAGAGGAATGCCAAATCTACCTCCAAATCAAAAAACAGAGGCTCTCAGATAATGGAGTTAGCAAACATGAGAGCTGTGGAAAGAGTGCCAACAGCAGAACAAGGAAAGGGTTCTACTCCAGACTATTCCTAGTTCCAAGAAAGGAAAAAGTTGGAGACCAATTCTCGACCTGTCCACCTTAAACACATACATCATTGTCCCAAAATTCAAAATGCTGACCTTACAGCAACTTCTTCCCATGCTGGGCAAGGAGTCTTGGCTGGTAACTCTAGATCTCAAGGAGGCATACCTGACCAATCTGCAGAAGATACCTCAGATTTCTTGCAGGATCAGAGCACTATCAATTCTCAGCATTGCCCTTTGGCTTATCTACTGCCCAGAGTATTCACAAAATGCCTGGCATCAGTAATCGCCATTGCAGACTACAGAATTCAAATTTACCCATACCTGGACGACTGCCTGCTACAAGGGACAACAAAAGCAAGCTGACAACAGATTTACAAAGGGTCATTTACTTGCTACAAGGACTGGGATACACAGTCAATTTACAAAGTCAAGGCTGATACCATCCCAAACAAGGACATTCTTTGGACACAGTACAACAAATGGCATTCCTGACTACAGAAAAACAAAAGAACTTCCTCTTTACTTCTTGGCACTAACAAAACTGAACAAGTTAACAGCAAGAAAATTTCTACAGGCCTTGGGCTTCATGGCATCATGCATAATCTTGGTCCCATTTGCCAGACTACATATGAGAAACTACAGTGGTACCTAAAGAATTTATGGTCCCAACACAGACACAGTCTAGAAACAGAAATCCCACTAATTCCATGCTTAAAACAGGAGTTCCTATGGTGGGCTCAGACATGCCAGTCAAACCCAGGCCTGCCCTTCCGCAGATGTCAACCAAGCCAGACCATCACAACAGGCCAGACCTAGGATGGGGGCCCACATGCTGGACAAATGCGTGCAAGGATTGTGGACACAGGATCAACTTCACCTGCACATCAATCTAAAAGAAATGCTGGCAGTAAAACTGGCAATCCAAAAGTTCAACCATTTCTCAAAGAGGGCCAGTTGATGATAAGGACAGACAACACCACAGTCATGTGGTACATCAACAAACAGGGAGGCACTCATTCATACCCTATGCAGAATGACCTTGGAGCTGTGGACCCTGGCACTCAGCTACAACATTCAGTTACAGGCAATATTTGTACCGGGAAAGACAGTACTCTAGCAGACATACTAAGCAGAACCACTTGGATGCCCACGAATGGAAGCTGCACCGGACATCTTCAAGACCATCTCAAAGAAATGGGGAATGCCACAGATAGACCTATTCGCATCACCTCTCAATCACCAGCTCAAAAATTCTGCACAAGGACATTCCACCCACTAGCATGGAAAGTGGACTCACTCTCCTTCAACTGGGAAGGCCTAACAGCATATGCATTCCCTCCTCTTCCTTTGATACACAAGGTACTACTAAAAATCAAGGAAGAGCGTCCAAAGATAATCCTGATAGCCCCAAACTGGCCAAGACAACACTGGTACCCACTACTGAAGAGCATGTCTCGGAACAACATGTACCTGATGCCTTTGATGTTAACTCAGAACAACTACAGCATCATACATCCAAACCTAAAACGCTGCAACTGACTGCATGGAACATCACATAGCAGCAGCTAATCCAGAACTTTCCCAAAGAGTTAAAGACATTATTCTTGAAGCAGACCTTCAACAAGAAAGAACTATGCTGGAAAATGGAAAAGGTTTGTCATTTGGAGTACGAAGAGGAAAAGATGTGTCAAACATAGATATGCCTAACATTCTGGAGTATCTGGCGAACTTCTTCATTCAGGCCTGTCCTACTCCTCCATCAAGATACATGCATCAGCTATTTCAGCAGAATACAGCTTTGATCCTCCTGTTTTTCGCACCTTTGCTCAGGCAGTTCCTCAGAGGAATCAAGAATGTAAAACCTCCAAAACCACCATTACCAGCTTGGGACTTAAACTTTGTGCTAGAAAAGTTGACACTAGCACCCTTTGAACCAGCAGCAACAGCAGACCTACAACACCTGTCATGGAAAACTGCTTTCCTACTGGCAATTACTTCAGCAAGGAGGGTTTCAGAACTACAGGCCTTAATGGCAGTGCAACCCTTCTAATCTTCCACCAAGATAGAGTGTCCTTGAGGACTAATCCTACATTTATGCCTAAGGTGGTATCCAGAGTATCTTTAAACCAGGCAATCCACCTACCTTCCTTCTTTCCCAACCCACAAAACAGAGGGAAAGAATACTGCATACCTTGGATGTACATAGACAGCTACGCTACTACTTGGACAGAACAAAAATAGCAGAAAGACTGACCAACTTTTGTAGCCTATGCAACAGGAAGGAAGGAAAAGCTATTTCAAACAGACAATCTCCAAATGGTTAGGAAATTGCATACGTTACTGTTACTCCTTCCATGGAAAACCAATTCCACAGAACATAAGACCTCATTCTACAAGGGCAACAGCCACTACCACAGCCTTCTTACAAGGGTGGCAACCAAAGACATTATTTACTTGGACCTCCGTGCATACATTTGCCAAGCATTATAATTTGCCTCTTTATTCCAGATCCCGAGCAGAGTTTGCCTCTGATGTACTGCAAGGGATCTAAAACACCATAATCTACCTTTATCCTCCTCCCTAGTTGGCTATGGTATTCTACCCACTTGTTATGACTGCAGATGCATCCATGAAGGACATAGTACAGTTTTGTACCTACCATAAATGTAGATGTCCGAACTGGATAGCATCTGCAGTCAGACTCTCAGGGCCTCCTTCCCTCTGTGGTACTCCTAGGGTGTTTACCCTCCTAATAGCTAGCTGTTGGGAGTCTTTATGGTGTATTTGTTTGTATATATGTACATATATGCTTATTGTTGTGTTTACCTCTATCTATTTGGAAACATTGGCATCTATCCAAATTTTACCCTGCAAGAGGGCTACTGGCATCTGGGGCAAGAAACACTGAGGAAAATGGCGTCGGCTGATGCTTTTATACCCGAAGACCAGCAGAGATGACGTCGGGTGGAGTGCGACATCAGCGAAGCGGACCCGACTTTGGAATCCGGCCGACTGCAGGGCTGCCTGACGACAGGACAACCCACTTGTTATGACTGCAGATGCTATCCAGTTCGGACATCTACATTTATGGTAGGTACAAAACTGTACTTTCTCCTGCACAGGCTTCGGGTGAGGGCAGGGGTCAGTCCTTTCGTAAACAGACCCAATGACCTACCTTTTCAGCTGCCAGAGCCTGCTCGTCTGGCAGCACCTTTGGGAGGAAGGTTGGCACTCTTCAAAGGAAATTGGAATTTAATTACCCAGGACACATGGGTATTGGATATCATACACCACGGCTACAGGTTTTATTTCCATACCTTGCCTCCTTTCAAAGGCATGCCAGACGTTCCTCCTCAACAAAGAATAGAGGCTCACAGACAGGTTTCTCTGTTGCTCCAACTAGGGGCCATACAGCCGGTCCCTCTGCCAGAAGTGGGCCTAGGATTTTATTCTCGCCTGTTCCTAGTACCAAAGAAGGGGAACACGTGGAGACCAATTTTGGATTTATCTATCCTCAACACTTATCTGGACATTCCCAAGTTCAAAATGTTGACGTTGCAGCAGCTTTTACCTCTGCTGGGCAAAGATCATTGGATGGTAACTTTGGATCTCAAGGAGGCTTACCTTCATGTTCCTATCAGACTCAGTTGCACACAGTATCTGCGTTTTCGAGCTGGGACTTCTCACTATCAGTTCTCTGTATTGCCCTTTGGCTTATCTACTGCGCCCAGAGTGTTCACGAAAGTTCTGGCTCCAGTAATAGCTTTCTTCAGACTAAAAGGGATACAGATCTATCCTTATTTGGACGACTGCCTGATTCTGGCTCAAGGAAGGGAAGAGCTTCTTCGTCATTTGGAGTATGTGATAGCAGTGCTAAGATGCCTAGGGTATTCTGTGAACGAAATAAAGTCCAGTCTAGTACCCTCTCAAGACATGTGCTTTCTGGGTGTGAGACTGAATGCAGCAGCCCAGATGGCCTTTTTAACCCCGGACAAACAAAAGAGTCTATCCCTTTACTTCCGTCAACTATCTCATCAGTCTGGGCTGACTGCAAGGACAGTCCTTCAAGCCTTAGGGTTCATGGCATCTTGTATTCTGGTGCTTCCCAATGCCAAACTGCATATGAGGAAGCTACAATGGTATCTCAAAAATGTATGGACACAGCACTGCCAGGATCTGGACACTGTCATTCCAATAATACCTTGCATTCAGAAGGAATTTTTGTGGTGGGCTCAGGAATGTCACCTAAACAAGGGACTCTCTGTGACCCGGCCAGAGGCAAGTCGGATTTTAACGACAGATGCCTCAGACAAAGCTTGGGGAGCTCATCTGAATGGAAAATGGATACAAAACAAGTGGCCTGTCAGACTACAACATCTACATATCAACATGAAGGAGATGTTAGCAGTCCAGTTTGCATTAATAGCTTTCAAGGAATTCCTTCTTCCAGGACAGGTGTTGATTCTAACAGACAACACAACTGTCATGTGGTACATCAACAAGCAAGGGGGAACGCATTCTTATCCTCTATGCAGGCAAACAATGATTTTGTGGGAGACTGCTCTGTTTACAGCTCAATCTTCAGGCAAGGTTTCTGCCAGGAGCACAGAACTCCTTAGCAGATGTGTTGAGCAGACGAATTATGGATCCCCACGAGTGGAAATTGGATCCTCATGTATTTCAGAAATTGACAGTGTCATGGGGAACTCCAGACATAGATCTGTTCGCTTCTCCACTGAACCATCAGCTGCCAAAGTTTTGCACAAAAAGGTTTCATCTCACAGCTTGGAAAGTGGATTCTCTTTCTTTCAATTGGAGCAATCTTCATGTGTATGCCTTTCCACCTCTGCCTCTCCTCCCAAAGGTACTTCTGAAGGTCAGACAGGACAAGCCAAGGATGATTTTAATAACTCCAGATTGGCCTCGACAGCACTGGTACCCATTACTGAGAAGTCTAGTACGGAAGCCTCCATGGCCTTTGCCTTCGGTTCCACACCTGTTGTCACAGGAAGACGGCCATTTGCTCAATGTCAAACTTCACTCTCTTCACCTGACAGCCTGGCATATTCTGTTTTGAACCATAAAGGGTCTCAACTTCCACAACAAGTTTTGAATGTGATTTTGGAAGCTAGACGGCCTAGTACAAGGAAAGTGTACGCGGATAAATGGAAGAGATTTTTATTTTGGAGTACAGCAAAGGATTTTGATGTTTCTGAGCCTAATTTAAGTGTGGCTCTTCAATATCTTACTGAGTTACTGGACAAAGGTTTGTCCTTCTTTTCTATTAAAGTTCATGCTGCAGCAATTTCAGCTCACTATGATTGTGACCCGCCATTGTTTTCTCATCCTTTGTTCAAGCAATTTCTTAGAGGGGCAAAGAATATCAGACCCCGAAGAGCTCCTACTCCTGCTTGGGATCTCAATTTTGTGTTGGAGAAACTCACTCTACAACCTTTTGAGCCTGCAGCTACTGCTGAGTTGAAATATTTATCATGGAAGACTGCTTTTTTATTGGCCATTACCTCTGCAAGAAGGGTTTCTGAATTGCAGGCCCTTATGGCAGTTGAGCCTTTCTTGATTTTCCATAAGGATAGAGTATCATTACGTACTAATCCTTCCTTTATGCCTAAGGTGGTTTCTAGTGTGGCTTTAAACCAGACTATTCATTTACCTACTTTTTATACAAATCCCCAAAATAAAGGGGAAAAGATTTTGCACACTTTGGATGTACACAGGCAGTTGCGTTATTATTTGGACAGAACTAAAGGGTTCAGGCAGTCTCAGCAGTTGTTTGTTTCTTTTGCTTTGAGTTCTCAGGGCAAGCCTGTGTCAAAACAAACTATTTCTATGTGGATTGGGTTTGCATTGCTTTCTGTTATTCCCATCATGGCAAGGAGGTTCCAGCTGGGATTAGGCCTCATTCCACTAGGGCTACTGCCACTTCCACAGCTTTTTTGAGGGGAGTGGCAACCAAGGATATTTTAGAGGCAGCTACTTGGAGTTCTGTGCATACCTTCTCTAGGCATTATCACCTGCCACTTTACTCTAAGTCCAGGGCTGGTTTTGCCACTGCTGTTTTGCAGGGCATTTTGGCAGCTCCTGCTTCCTTATAGTTAGCCATCCTCCCTTATCTCTGCTTTGGGATTCTACCCAAGTGTTAGGACTGCAGCAATGTGAGATGAAGAACATAGTACAGTTTTGTACCTACCATAAATGTAGATGTTCAAGATCCACATTGCTGCAGTCCAATTTTCCCTCCCTCCTTCCCCTCTGTACTTGGAGGTGTTTGTGTGGGTTGGGTTGTACATATTGTGTGTATTATATCTATTGTACATATAGTTAGTGCAAGGGTGGTTGGTTATTTGTTTGCTGTCTTTTGGTTTTGACCTTTCTTTTTAAGGTCTTCTGACATCTGGGGCAAGAAAAGACTGAGGATATGACGCCGGTCATGCGCATTTATACCCTGACGTCCTGACGTCAGTTAAATGCGCCCTGACCGACGTCAGCCTTATACTTTGATATTCGGGCCGACCGTGGACAGCGGACTACCCAAGTGTTAGGACTGCAGCAATGTGGATCTTCGAACATCTACATTTATGGTAGGTACAAAACTGTACTTTAGCAAATGTATGTGTAATTAATATGTGTTCATTTGTTCTTCTATATTACTGAATGTTTAAAAGTGTGTGGGTCTCTGTGAAGAGTTTTTGACTTAATCCAGTCAGAAAAACCCAGTAAACAAAAGCAAAACAAAAAAACATGGTTTGTGCCACAGTTGATAATTTTTTGAGGCAATGTGTTTTATAGTGTTCAGATCAGCGGATGGGATATTCTAAGCAAAGGATTTAAGTTAGTAAGGAGTCCTTTAATGCCTTGTATGTCAGAGATAGGTGGTCTCCATGAAGGTAATATAATACAGAAAATAGGGAGAGGTGCTGTAGTCTCTGCTTATTAGACTAGCTTTTAAGCTTTTTCTGCCTTTTTTTGTGACTAATATTTAAGCTTTACCATATGGAATGTGCAAGTATGTTATGAAACTCTCTAGGAACTGGCACCAGTATTCAAAACTACACCAAAGCACTATACGAGCATTTATTAGATGCATGGACTCAGGAATACCTGACAGGACCAAGTCATCTTCCGCAGGGAAGAGTAAACTTGTCTGGTGGACATCTGCAGTAAATAAACTCTATGACAAAAGGAAAGAATTGCTGTCCAGGACCAAAAAGGAGCAGATGCCCAAATGGAAGCAATCTCTCCTTAACCTGAACAAAGCAATAAGAGCACTAGTGAAATCCTCCGAAGCAAACTTAGTCCAAATTGGCCACATCTGCTAGAGACTATCATAAGGCCGCCTTCACATATTTCTGAAATCTCAAAGGAAGCGCCCAGATCTGTTCAGAACTGGTGGTCAAGGACACCACATATACAAATGCGGTAGATCTAGCAAACTTGCTGGCTGACAGATTCCATGAACACTTCATCCCTCTGTCCCCCCCATCAGTAAATCAGGACATCCCCAGTACCTGCCCCTTTCCCCTTTATATCTAGGGAACAGATAATCACTTCTGTCTCAGGCAAAAACCCGATAACATCCCAGGCTGCATCCTGCATGACCTCAGGCAGGAACTTGCAGCACCGTTATGCACCCTTTTCAACCAAAGCCTGAGTACTGGCTTCATCCCAGCTGAGTGGAGGACAGATACTGTCATCCCTTTGCACAAAGGTGGAGTGTCCACCGATCCAGGAAATTATAGACCCATTAGCCTAATTAGCCTGATCTGCAAGGCCATGGAAAGGATTATTATGGACCTCATTAACAAGAACATTGGCAACCTCCAAACACTCTATCCCCCACAGTTTGGCTTCAACAAGGGGAGGTGATGTGTCGACTACTTTGAGAAAATCACCAAAGCCATGGACGAGGGGAGAGACTGTGCACACAGCATACCTTGACCTGGCCAAAGCCTTCAACACTACTTGGGCGTAATAGATAAACTGTCTCAACTAGGCATCAATCCGTATGTTACCAGATGGGTAGCTAACTAGCTCACTGATAGAACCCACCTAGTCAAAATAGGGGAAGCCACCTCAAGCGGTAGACCCATAACAAGCAGCGCACCCCAGGATTCTGTCTTGGGGGCTCTGTTATTTGGGATATACTTTTCTGAGGTGCAGACCAAAACCAATGGGTTATGACTGACCAAGTTTGCAAGTGACTGCAAGCTGGGCACTGTCATCAGTTCCCCTAGTGATGTGGACATCCTCCAAGAGGGTCTCGCCCAAACAAATGACTGGTGCCAGAAACATGGCCTCAAGCTGAATACTAAAAAGTGCATCATCATCCCCTTTGGGGAGAATGACGTCTCCACAGATTACCACATTAATAACATTCTAAGCACGCAGACAGTCGTAAGGGACTTGGGCACCCAGGTTGATAGCAACCTGACTTTTGACCACCATGTTGCTTCTGTTGTATGGAAAGCTTTGTATATGGTCCAGCTCATAAGTAAAGGTATCTCATCCAGGGACAAGGAGGTCATAACATCCCTGTAGTCTTCCTATATAAGACCCATTATTGAATACAATGCCCTGTTCGACATGTACCTGGCAAAGCACATGCAGCAGCCGGAGAGACCGTAGAGATTCTTCGCCAGGAGAATCCAGAACCTCAAAAATCTACCATGCACAGATGGGCTTAAAAGGCCTCTATCTCTACTCCATTTCATACAGACTCTTCAGAGGGGACCTCTGTCTGGCATACAAGGCTATCTCAGGCCCCGCCTTGATGGGACTGCTGCATATAAGTTGAGCTGCATTCGAGTAACCCACACGTGCGGTGCGGCCTCATCCTGGTTTGTGACATCAATAGGACTTTTTTGGTGGAACAGATTTGTGTCCCAGAGACTCCCCCCATCTATGGAATAGACTCCCTCTCCATGTCTGCTCCTCTGTACCCCTTTTTTAAGTGCAACCTGGGTAACTGAATAGGAAACAAAAAATACATCCTTGGGATTCCACCTGTGTCCCTGCTGGACAGGGGCATCGGGTGTTGACTTGTCTAAACTTGGGCTAAACATTTGGCTAGGCTTATAAGGGCCTCAGGGCTAATAGCTTAGTAACTTCCTATGAAACAGTACAGTTTTCTTATTATTGCTTTGATAAGAACGGTTTATAGTGGGGCATTTTGGCATAGTTGTTGTCTCCACAGAGGTTCAGGTGAGCAGCTGCTTACACTTTGTAGATGGTAGGGGCTATATGGGTGTCAAAAAAGAAATCATAGGCTTCAAAGACTTTAAGCTTTGACCTGTTTTTACTTTTAGTTGTCTTATCTGTGGGGGGCACTTTTTGACACTGAAGGTACATTTTTTCTACTGCACTCTATATGCGTAATGTTAACTGCCATTTGAAAGGGAGGTGTTGTCAGTGGGGTTAAGGACAGTGCTGCTACCATTGTGGTCATATGTATATTTCTTGAGCCAGGTGCTAGTCAGTTTTGACATCTGAGGGAAATGATGGCAAATGTCTTGTGCCAGAAGCTTGAGGGGAATCTGTTACTGGCAGGGAAGGTGAGTATATGAGTCATCCTCTTACCTGTTGGATATGACCATGTAGTCAGTTATAGATCCAAGTTATTATGGCTTTGTTCATTTTCATTGCTTAGGTCTCTAATTTGCATTTTTTACCAGTTTTACTTGCTGTTTTGTCCTACTGCCCCCTTATTTTTATCGTGTGATGTGACTACTCTCTGATCCCTTTTGCTTCCTTTCCAGTTATGTACTACTTTTCTCCAGGCTTAGTTATACAGTGTATTAACTTGCTTTCTCAGTGCTTTCATTTTTTTTTTTTTTTTTTTTTTTTTTAGCTCACAGGACTGAATGACAAAATGGCAGAGTACACCAATACAGCAGGAGGAACGTCACTTAATGCAGCATTGATGCATACATTACAGAGACACAGGGACATTTTGCAGGTAAGGAGAGAGACTTAACAGATTTGTCTTCTGGATGCTGGCATAAGTCTGTCACTTTGCAGTTTCTTGCAGAAGTGACAATTAGAGGCCCGTCTCTCTCTAAACAGTTTGTGACCACCTAGATGTGCTCAAGTAACATTCTTTTCAGTCTGGTTAGGCCAGTTTGTAAAAAAAAAAAAAGTGACCTACATATTTTCTCACTAACACTGTTGGCTATTCCTTGCCAACATCTAATTTTAAAGTTTGGTAAAAAAAAAATTCTTGTCATACAGAACTGAATATTGATTTAGCTTTTGTTCAGGTGGATGTGCTCATTAGCACTACCATTGAAACTTTTGATGTTGAGCCTTCACCTTTTTAGGTTCAGAAAAGAGACAATATCAGGTTTTCTGGAGATGGCCCTCCTTTACCCTTTGAGTGCACACAATGGCATATGGTTATGCTGGAAGATGAGGCAAAACAGTTGCCTAAAAACATGTACACAAATCAGTGGAGGTCTTCTAGCAGTAGAAATTATTTTGTCTCACCCTGAGAGAGGGGTTATGGCCAACTTGCTTTATTAGGCATCCACATGACCCACCATTACATCTCAAATGACCTATTTACCAGGGAATTGAATGCCATTGGGAACATTTAGACACTGAACTTAACTGCTGAGATGTAGATCCTGTCAGGGGGGGGAGAGAGATCACTCATTGAGTATTTGCCTTGCGGTGTGCCGTGGTGTGGAGAAAAGCAGTTGGAGCAACAGGTGAGTCTTTCAGTTGTCCGAGAGGTGGCCAGTCTGATTAAAGAAAAAAGGTTGTGGGAGAAGAAATGAAACCTTAAAACTGACAGTAATGCAGTAGATTTCTTGAGCTTGCTTGGTCATTTACCAGACATAGTAAAAATACAACTCTAGATAAATGTTTTGAGCAACAATTTGGTTGGGTGTTTAATCAAAATGAGTATTTTTTTCTTGTAGAGAAAAGTTAAGTTTTGTTTTGAGATTTTAAATACGTTCGCCCTTGGCTATGTAATTTCTAGATGCAAGTGTGGGGATGGGTAACACTTCTAATTACATACAAGACATCAGTAGTATGTGAAATGGTGACTGCCAAGCTAGATAATTGGTATGATTAGCATCACAGTCCTCTCTTATTGAAGGATGGAAAACTTGAAGAGTATGGGGGTGAGAGGTTATTTACAGGAACAAAATAGCGCTTCATCCATTAATAATACTGAGTAGTATTTAGATGTTGATCTGTATGTGGGGGGCATTCATTTTCTTTAATGGATGAACATAGTGACTTTCAGTACTTAAGCAGGCTCAGACTACAGCAGCAGTAAAGTACAGGCACTGTGACATCATCATTCATCATCATCATCATCCCCTTTTTCCCATTTACATGGGGTCGGGGTATTGTATTAACTGTTGCCAACTCTCTCTATTCAGTGCCACACTCCTGCCACCTTCAACACTCATGCCTGACTGTCGCAGATCTTCTTTCACACAATCCATCCACCTCTTTGCTGGATGCCCTCGCTTCCTCTTACCTTCTTCCTGTCTGTCCCAAATCTCCCTCACCAGATTTTCTTCTGCTTTTCTACACATGTGCCCATACCATCATAATCTGTTTTCTTTGATCTTTTCTGCAATTGGAGCTACTTTGGCTTCTGCTCTTATGTCCTCATTTTTTCGCCTGTCCCGCAGTGTGCATCCTACCACCTTTCTCAGGCACTTAATTTCCATCACCTCTAGCTTCTTCAACTGTTCTGCCTTTACTGCCCAGGTTTTCTGTACCATACAGTAGTACTGGTCGCACCACTGTTTTGTACACCTTACTTTTCAGCTTCTTTGGCATTCTTCTGTCATATACTACACCTGATACTCTATGCCAGTTGGCTGCAGTCCCTCTGATTCTAGCTTTGACCTCTTCATTCAGACTACCCTTCTCCTCAACCACCCCTCCCAGATACTTGAAGCTGTTTACCTGTTCCACTATCTTTCCATCTATCTCTATTCTCAGCTTCTTTTGATTTCCCCAATCTGATGCCATTACCACTGTCTTATCTGTGCTTAGTTTCATCCCATGTGCCTTCAGATTTGCATTCCATTCTCCTATCCTTTGCTGAAGTTCTAGATCAGAGTCTGCCTGTACTGCCACATCGTCTACATACAGCAGCATTTTTGCTCTGACCCCTCCAACCTGTTTGCTGATGTAGTCCATTACCAGTATGAACAGCAGTGGGCTCAGAGCTGAACCTTGGTGTGCACCCACTCCCACTGGGAAACCCTCAGTGAGGCCAAACACTGTTCGTACTTGAGTCACTGGGTCCTTGTACATAGCCTGTACTAATTCTGCCAATGTTTCTGGGACTTCAAACCACCGCAGTACTGCCCAGATCAGCTTTCTTGGGACCTTGTCATATGCTTTCTCCAAGTCTAGGAAAGCCCAGTTTGACTCTCTCCTCTTCTCTAGTTTCTTCTCAAGTATCTGTCTCAATGCAAACATAGAGTCAATTGTGCTGCATCCTGATCTGAATCCGAACTGTTCATCTCCCATCTTACATTCTACTATTCTGCGTATCCGTTTATGAATCACTCTCTCCAGAACTTTCATGCAATGTGGCACTGTGACCTTTGCTGTATAAGTGTGTGTGTGTGTTGGGGGGGGGGGGGGGTCTGTCAGCCACCACAGTATTTTGAATTGGCAAGTGTGGATAAATACTGGGCATGGGGTTGGGATATTAATAGCTACTGTTACAAGAAACAATACTGCTATTAAATTTGTAGTGTAACTGCATGATCTAGGTCCTCTTGCAACAAAACTAAACCAACTGGCCTTGGAGCCACTTGGCAAGTAAAACTTTCCCAGGCTTCTGTAGTCCTTCATCCTGTTCTGTAATGCACTGTGGTGCTTAGCCTCTCCAGATCATCATTGCTGTGCATCAGCTGACAAAGTAAAATGACCCACACGCATTTCATTTATTTTAGGTGCCCCTGTGGGAAGAAAATTTTCCATAAGAGAGACATGAGCATTGTGCATCTACTTGGTGAGAGACATAATGCCCAAGCCTCTTTTTTTTTTTTTTTTTTAAAGAGAAAAAAAATTGTAGCAAATGACATGCACACACTTTAAGAAAAGTACTCTCAACCTAAGGCGAGGATGTCCTTCACCTACCTGGCCTTGAAGCTTTTTTGGCAGCAGCCCCACCTTCTGTTTAGAAGGTTAAACTTAAACTCCATAAAACTATCTGTTTCTGCATTTTCTATCAACCTGCCCTGAATCAAGTCATCAGTTAAAAATTGAAGTTGTTGATTCTGGGCATGCTGATTCTCCTGGTTTACAAATCTCATTGGAAGTGATCTCCATCCAGACAGACAATGTTAGTAGTGGAATAATTTAACAGGCAAAGAAGAACCATATCATACCCCCTTGTTGAGAGGTCATGAGGATTTGATAATGGGTGATTGCTTCTCAGCACTTTCTGAAGCAATGCATATTCCAGAAAATGCTAGCTGTCTTGTGTACAGCTCATCAGATCTATTCTATTGCATCACTGGTTGTCTTTCAATCCAGTGGTAGCATGTCAGATATTCAACCTCTGGGGCCAGGCTTGCTGTGATCCCATTGCTTCCCAGTGTCCAGTACTAAGTGCAGCAACTACTTTACCCTGATTCCTCCGAAAGACTGTCACAAAGGGACACACTTGTTGGATAGTGGCCTTACTGGTCTCTTCTTTGCCTTGCCACCTTTACCTTTGATGTTTGGTGTCTTACAGAAAGTAGTTTGCAAAGTCGAGGTGAACTTCATTGTTCCATGTAGGGCACAAAAAACATGGATTCCCTTGGTCAGTCTGCACTTGAAGCACCATTGACTTGTACAACACCTCCCCCCAAAGATCTCTGTCTTCTGTCTCACCTTGAAGTGTTGGCCACATCCAGAGTTAGTCAACCCAAAGTTAATCTTAGTTTATCCATTTCCTGTAATTTTCACCCCCCCCCGTTATCTCAGAATGCACTATTCATTATTTCTGCATCTCAGAAGAAATCCATTCAGAAGATATACAAAAGTAAATGAACACATTTTTCAATATAGACAACCATTCAAAGTATTGACCCCCTTTCTCTGTGTCTATTCCAGAGGTTCTACAGTTTCTCTCAGAATTGTTTGAGGTATCCAGTTATTTCCAGAATCTTTTTGAAATTTATGCAAGGCCTTTCTAAAAAACTTTTTTCTTTGCTCCCCTGATGAAGATCTTGTTCTACCTTGTGACCTCAGTTTTGTGTTAGAAGCCTAGACTAGATCATCCATATTAATCAGCACAGTTAATATTAGTCTCCTGAAAGGCACACACTGGTAGAAGTTATATGTTAGAATGGTCTCAGAATGACAAGTGTCCAGCTTTCCATACATGAATTTTCAGTAAAGACAGAGTTTCTGTCAGGACTAATTCTGTTATCAGTAAGATTACTTTGTAGAGTTATGAACAAAATCCAGTTAAGTTGATAACAATACCATCTGTATAGTAGAGACCCTCCTTGAGTTAATTCTTAAATGTAATTTCTTTAAGTTTGAAGGTCGAATGTACTTACAGACATCTGGTGTAGCAATGGGCTCCCCCTGTGGAGGGGCTTACGCCAACAGCATAATGGCCCATTGGGAGAATTCCCTCCTATTTCATGACCCAACCTTCAAAAGGCATGTCGCCTGGTACACTAGGTACCTGGACGACATGTTCTTTTTGTGGAAAGGCCCCCTTGATGATATTCCATCCTTTATTGCCTCGATGTCTAACATGACTAACTTTTTGGATTTTACCTATGAAAGTAACCCCTCAAGTATCAACTTCTTAGATATATGGTTACACAAGGATGAACAAAACTTAAGATTTAAAAGTACTATTTATCGGAAACCTACACATTCTAACGGTTTCTTACATTTCTCCAGCAGCCACCCGTACCACCAAAAGAAAGCTGTAGTAAAAGGGCAAATGGTACGGGCAGCTAGGATGGTAACTGAAGAAAAAGACTTCCTAGACGAATGTGTTAAGCTTTCCAACATGTTTCACAATAGAGGTTACCCTTGTAAGATGGTAGGGGAGATAATGCAAGAAGTAGTACAGAAACGGAATATAGGGCACTTTAGTCCTATATTAAATACAGAAGTACAACTTCGTACTGCAAACAGGCAACTTGAAGGTGAACATTGTGTTCGTGTAGTTCAACATGAATCACAGTGTAACCTAAAGTTCCTGTGTACCTTCTCCATAGACCATAAATTCATTCGTGACATCTTATGTAAGAATTGGGTTATACTTTCAAGGGACAGAAACTTCAATGAAAAATTTGGGGGCCCTCCATCCATTACATTCAGAAGAGGGGTCAACTTGAAAAACTTGTTAGAAACTGGCAAATCTACCACACGTACACACAATTTTGGCATGACAAAATGTGGGTTTTGCACTCAATGTAAGTTCATAAAAGAAGGGTATTCTGTGAACATTAATAACATTGAGTACAAAATTAGGGGTAAATTCAACTGTAACACCAAAGCGATAGTGTATGTGGCAACTTGCTCAGATTGCCACGCTTTCTATATAGGAAAATCAGAGCGTAAACTTAAACAACGTATATATGAACACTGTTACGCTATTAATAAGAAAAATGAGACAAATGCACTAGCTTGCCACATTATTGAACATCCAACACACAAATTTAAATTCACAGTGTTAAAGCAGGTAGACCACACTCCATATATTGGCCCCTGGCAAATCCACCTAGAGATGGAGGAATTATTTTGGCAAATTAGAACTGCAGCTGGTGATATACCAGGGTTAAACGAACAAACATCTATTGCTTGTGTCCTGAAAAAATTGGCCTTGAAAAGATAGGTTATTTTCAATTTACGAATTAAACTTATAAGAATGAGTTTAATGCACCCCTGTTGTTGTTGCTGACATTGTGTTTAGAATGCAATAATTTTGATTACTTTACTATGGGCTGGCATTAGATTTACTTGATGTGTTTTTAAAAATATATACATACATACATCTTTCAGTATGTGGATTTTTATGAATTAAGCTTAATTTAGTTTAACTTTTATGTTTTATCTAATAAGTTTGCGTATTTAACACACATTTTTAAATAATACTTATCGGGCATTTAAACAGTACTTAAGTAACTGCTTCTAGAAATGTACTTATAAAGCACTGACAATAATGCTTAAAAGCACTGAGTAGATAATGTTACTAGGTGAAAAAGTCTTGGTAACATTTACTACTCTACAGACATGCCCCTTTTAAAATTTGATGCTTCTTGTCTGTACATTTTTATTGTTTAATTGTTTAATAGCATTATCAATTAATTAATGACTAAGATTTTAAATATGAGTTGCTGCCTGGGAGTTTGTTTTGAATTCATTCATTTGTTTGTTACTCTGAAGAAGGAGGGGCACAGGTCCTTCCGAAAGCGCTTAGTTTATTAAATCGTGTTTTCAAACTTATTTGGAGTTTGCATCTGTTCTACAGCGTTTTGCTCACAGTTTCTTTCGCCATACTTGTGTTTTCTTAGTTTGTTCAAAGTCCTTTTAGTGTAAAATCCATACATGTACCTGTTCTTTTCCTGAACCTTTATAATGGGAGAGTATATTCTTCATACCCTAGATGTTCATAGACAACAGAGATTCTGCCTTCACTAGACTAAACTGTTCAGAAAAGATGAGTAATTCATCACCTTTGCATCTTACAACCTAATATGTAAAGTATGTAAAATAGCCCTTTCCATATGGCTATTTGTATTTCATTTGCTTATTCTTCACACAGCAAACCTTGGCCAACCAAACCAAAGGCTCATTCTTGAAAAAGGTTGTCAGTAGTAAGTGACCTTGTAGAATTTCTGTGTAGAAGAAATTTGTGCTACAGCAACTTGGTCTATATTGCACACCTTTGCCAAATGCTATATATTGGATATATTGTCCATGTCTAGGCCTCTTTTGGGGTAACGGTCCTGGAAGGTATCGTCCCATGTTGCCATCCAGGGCTTGTTAGGTAGCTTGGGATTTTGACCTATCAGTTGGAACAAACAGGATGATTATGATAAGGAAGTTATGTGCTTACCATAATACTTGATCCTTTCCTCCTAGTCTGTCTAAAATGACAGCCAACCTTTCATGCCACTTCTAATTTTATCATTATACTGAAGACTTAGACCATTTGAACCACTTTTACTCATCTCTGTCATACTGTATCAGTCGTGGCCTTCTGTTTCTTTAGTCTTCCAACTTGATCCGATGAGTGTTAATTCCCAGGGGATTATGAGAAGGAAAAGATCTCAAGGAAGCTTGAGCACTAGCAAGGTCATTTTCAGGTCTGACAAGCAACTTGGCACCCATCCATTTTAGTGGATGGACTAGGATGAAAGTGTCCATTGTTGATTTAAATCTTCCTTTTTCTGGCATTGGAGATGTCACAGAACCCATTTCTACCTATTTGGAAGCGTGCCTTAATCCTGTTATTTCTATATGTATGACCCCCAGTTAAACATACTAACCCCCCTCCCCCTTTTTAACAGATTGTCTAAGGTTAATATTCAGCCAAGCACATTGTGTATACTTGATGTGCAATTTTTGTACATCAGTATTCCTCGTGAGGTGGGGTATATAGGCTATGGAAGGCTTTCCTAGGGATAGCGGATATAATAATTCTGATTTTTGTGCCGCCTTGTCACTCCTGGATATGTTGCATAGGATGACTGTAGTTTATCATCAAGGTAATATTTACCATCAGTTGAATGTTACTACACTAGGGGCCCTCTCTTGCCCCATCTGAGGGCTTTTTTTGAAATGGTATACAGTTATAATCAGAATGTAATCATAGTTATGGTATTTGGATATATGGAGACTTTTTTTGATTGCTGACTGCTGTAGAAGGGTTCTGGGATTTGGCTTGAAAGTTAATGTTAAATACATTAACTCAAATAAGTTTCTTACTTTTACGTTGTTTTTGTAATTTACTGCTAATGGTTTAAACGTTTGTTGCCAATCTAAAAGATTGAAGTGTGAGCGCAAATGCATATCATAAGCCCTTTAGCAGAAATTCTTTGCTTTACTTTGTTCTTCCAGTTACCACCCACTAGATATACTTAATAGTAATCCAGATTTCCAGTTTATCCAGTTAAAATATATTTGCTGTGATGACATTTTTTTGCAAGATGCTGAGTTACTTGAAATCTAAGTTTCAGGCTGGAGAGTACTGTGAAGGATCAATAAAACTGAGTTTGGAAAGGTTAAAACAAATGTCTGTGGTTGAATTATTGCAACACAACTAGGGGTAGTGATGGTGATTCTGTGAAGTCTGATTTCAGATACTGTGCAGCATATCCAGTTGGGAAGACTAAGGGTGGTGGAGTCCGCCTTCATTAAGGACAGGCACACTTCCAGACTGGTTTGCCAGCATGACGCACTGGAACTACTCCAGGTGCAACTGACAGTTGGCAAGACACCCATCCCAAGTTATAGCCAGCTATAGACCCCCCCTCCATGACTCAGGACACCCACTCCTCCTACCTGGACCTACTTGACTCCATCAAGGTTTCCTCTAACACCCTGATCCTTGGTGACTTCGACTACCCCACCATAGACTGGGTGAACTATTCCTGCATTAATGCACTCACCCAACGATTCCTTGACTTTTATCAGTTTTAACGCACTAGACAAGCTCATCTCCTCCCCCACAAGGGGAGAAAACACTTTGGACATGGTTCTCACCAACATGGGTGATTGCTGCACCACTCCCGTAATATGTTCTTCCATGGTGAGATCAGATCATTGGTCTGTTTCATTCGAAGATTCTGTCCCACCCAACCCCCCCCCCCCCCCAGCAGTAACCAGGCTAAAAAAAATTCTCAAAAGCTGACTGCAACCTCCTAAGGGAAGGGTATCAGTAGCTTCACACCACCGCCCCCCTCAGAGGATGCAGACAACTATGCTGAACAGTACGCCAATACAGTATACAAGCACCTGTACAACTGCATGGACTGAGCCATACCCAGCGGAACTAAAACCTGCTCCTCAAGGAAACGCAAACCTATCTGGTGGACATTGTGTATCAACAGCCTTTACGTCAAAAGGAAGAAACTGTTGTCCAGAGGTAGGAAGGAACACATTCCAAATTGAAAAAACTCCCTCTTCAGCCTCAAAAAGCAAATTAGATCACTAGTGAAAACCTCCAAAGCCAATTATGAATTGAAACTAGCCTCCAAAACAAAGGAAAACCACAAAGCCTTCTTTCACGTCAGGAACCTGCATGGCAAAGCCCAGGTTTGTTCTGAATTGGTACTTAACGATACCATTCACACTGATCCTGTTGACATGGCCAGCCTGCTAGCAGATAGGTTCAGTGCAAACTTCACCCCCTTATCCCCCCCAAAGGCCCATTCAACATCCCTGATGCTTGTCCCACACCTCACATCTCCATAGATCAAATGTTAAAGGCCCTATCCAAGGCAAAGAACACAGCTTCCATGGGACCTGATAGTATCCCAGGCTGTATTCTGCACCATCTCCAGCAAGAACTAGCTTCGCCATTGAGCACCCAGGTCACTCACAGCCTAAGTGAAGAGTTCATTTCCAGCAGAGTGGAGAACTGCTGTTGTCATCCCCTTGTACTGCTGTTGTCATCCCCTTGTACAGAGGTGGTGCCACTACTGACCCTGGAAACTATCGCCCAGTTAGCTTGACAAGTCTGATTTGTAAAGCCATGGAACATATTATTATGGAATCTCCAAGCACTTGACACCACCTAGTTCAGATTAGTCCAGGATAGATCTTGCCTGTTGAACCTGGTTGACTCTTTTTGAGACCATCCCCAAGGCCCTGGATGAGGGAAAGTCAGTACATACAGCTTACCTTGACATGGCCGAGGCCTTTGACACAATCCTCCACTTGGGTGTCCCAGAAAAGCTAACACAACTTGGTGTAATTCCCTTTCTCATCAGGTAGGTGACCAGCTGGCTTACCGATAGGACCCACAAGGTCAAAATAGGTGCCTCCCCCTCCGACAGCAGACCTGTCACTGGTGGTATTCGGTATTCCCCAGGGATGTGTCTTGGGACCCCTACTGTTTGGCATGTACTTCTCAGAGATCCAGGCAAGGACAAAAGGCCTGTGGCTGACTATGTTTGCGGATGACTATAAGCTGGGTGCTGTTGTCGACACCCCAAATGATAACCTACTGCAAGAGGGTCTCACAGCAGCATATGACTGGTGCCAAAGTCATGGCCTTAAGTTAAATGCAAAGAAGTGTATTGTACCATTTGGCAAAAACATGGTTCCTACTGATTACCACATCAACCGCAACCCCCTAAGCACACAACAAACCTGGATACTCAGGCTGACAATCTTACACGCATTCGACCATTGTGTAGCAGCAGTGGTCAGGAAAGCCTTTTACTTGGTTCATCTCATAAGTAAAGAGATTGCATCCAGAAAAAAGGAAGTTATTACCTTTCTGTACTCCTCCCTCATTACGCCAACAATTGAGTATAACACCCTGTTTGGTATGTACCTCTCAACACCTGCACCAGCTGGAAAGGCCACAGAAATACCTTGCAAAGAGAATCCATGGCCTCCAACACTTGTCCTATGTGGACAGGCTCAAATCACTGTCACTGCTGAGAGGTGATCTTGCATCTCGCCTGCAGTATCGAACCCTGCCCTACTAGAGATGCTCCATATCCTTAAGTCTAACACCTCGCACATTACCTGCTCAAAAGGGCTAAATCTAATATGCAACATCAATAAAACCTGCTGGAGGGAGAGATTTGTCTCCCAGAGGCTGTCCCATCTCTGGAATAGACTTCCCATACATGTCAAGAGTATCTCTCTGATAGTCATCAAGCGCAACCTTGATGAGTGGATGGGAAGCCACAAATTTGTCCCAGGGGTTCCACCTTTGTTTCTCATTGCTAGAGGCAACAGGTGCTGACTGAGGTTTCTTTTTTTGGGAATAAACTGTTTACTAGGTTTGTAAGGGCCCCAGGACCGTTAGCCTAGTAACCTCCTATGATCCTTTTATGCTACAAATACATTCAAAGTTTAAATATATTGTACAGAAACATTGGCATTTGTTAAGACAGGACAGAGTTTTTTAATGCATTTGATTTTGAAGGACGTCATTTCTTTATAGAAACATTGGCCAAATGGTTTCTTCCCGTAAGTGCTATATCGGAAATGAAAGTTGTGTTGGGAAACTAACCTTGAGGAGGATGTTCTTGTGGTGTTTGCATGTATTGTTCTCACCTTAGTAAAATAAAACATTTTACTTCAGTTAATACAAGCAAAACGTATGGGATTTAGGCACTTGATTACCTGTGCTACAGAATGAGCTATTCACCTGGCTATATACCTGTAACAGTGCCTTTTGTATGGGTAAAATAAGATGCCCCTGGAAATGGAGTCAACCTGTATTTTGAGCAATTTATATTGTGGTAGGGAGAGGAGTACTATATATAATCATTCGTTCACATGGAACAGCAACAATTTTTATTGGCATTGATAAGCACAGGTCTTCTTCTTTTGGCTTTTCCCGGTTAGGGGTCGCCACAGCGGATCACCTGTCCGCTCATGATTGGCAGTGAAGTTTTACAGTGTCGAGTTGCCAGCCCCGGCGCCCAACCTTCCACAGAAGGCGCACACACACCTAGGGCCAATTTAGAGTGTCCAATCCACCTGCAGCATGTCTTTGGGATGTGGGAGGAAACCCACGCGACCACAGGGAGGACATGCAGACTCTGCACAGAAAGTACCCCAGCCGAGGATTGAACCGGAGAACCTCTTGCTGTAAGGCGACAATGCTAACCACTGCACCACTGTGGCCGCCCATTGATAGGCACAGGTACCATGTATAAATATTTTAAACAAAATGTGTATATAAGAAGGAACAGATGCGAGTTATAAATTTGGGAGCACTTTATCCTCCTGGATTAAATGAGAAAATTTAATATAAAAATTACAAATCTAATGCGTCATCAGTTGTACTTTCATATACATTAGATTATTTAAGCTGAAATTGTTTTTTTGGATATATTTTCGTCATTAGATGTCAATAGTACCTTGCATGTATATTCATTTGTGTTTTTTTTTTTTTTTTTTTTTTAGGAAATGGTTTATTACAATTGTTTTGTGGGACTTTTTATTTACATGTGAATTATGCTGTTGTAGCAACTGATGCTGTTTCAGTCACAATGTTGGCTTTTTGGTATTTATACAGTGATCTGCCTTCTTTGCAGATATGTACTGATTAGGCATTTGGAGTGCACACCTCAAATGTCATATGGTTGTTAGATGTCTCTCATCTGTACCTGATTTTACAGAATGTCCTTTATTTTGCCTCATATTGATGACTTCTTCATAAGTTTTTTTTTTTTTTTTTCCTGGCAAGTGGTTGAGGATTGCAGTCTGTTGAC
This sequence comes from Protopterus annectens, assembly GCF_019279795.1. Taxonomy (NCBI): domain Eukaryota; kingdom Metazoa; phylum Chordata; order Ceratodontiformes; family Protopteridae; genus Protopterus; species Protopterus annectens. The sequence goes on along the minus strand of NC_056747.1, from coordinate 772,248,295 downwards.
GGGCATGTGTGTTTCAGAATTTGTATCCTTCAGATAACATGTGATGATGTTGAACCATGGTATTGTGATGACTTGATATGTGTGTAACAGTTAGTTACTGTCTGCCTCAGAATTTGGTCCTTTGTCCCTGATTCTTACCCTAAGAGGTTGAGAACTGTGTGTCTGTGCGTGCTCGTCTGTGCATGTGTGTGCGCGTGTGTGCATGTGCGTTGAGGGGTAAGTGCCTCTTGAGTTCCCTTGCTTTAGCGGAATGTTCCGATTTGTCACTTGTAATGTTCGTATGATTTTTGGGTATAGTCCTCTTCTATAATTAAACTGTGAACAACCTTGAATGTTCTAAATATCTGACAAACAATGCAGTCCTTATATATGTAAATCTTGATATGCAAACATATTTCTCCCATGCTGTCTAAACACTATCTGCTGTTCATGGAGCTCAGGTTGTGGCTAAAAATGGTTAATGAACCAGTCCAGATGTTCTTCGTGTTTCACTGTTGCAGTCATTTCATTTGGGTAATCTGCTGGGAGGTTGCCCTCAGTCGACCTGATTAACAAAGTCTTGGGTCCTGCATCAGTTGCTGTCCCTTCTTCCATGCCTTTGGGTCGTAAGGGGTATAAAACATGCAGCCAACGCCATTTTCACCAGTCTTTCTTGCCACGCGGTGCCTGAAGCAGAAGCAGTTCGCAAGTGCGGTTGGCCAACTCCTGAAATTTTCGTTTTCGAATTTCAGAACCAAAGTCTTCAACCTAAAGCTAAGTACCCCGTTGGGGAAACTTTTTCTTGCTCCTTACTGATGTCAGTAAAAGTTAATAATTGTATTACTTGTGGGAAGCAAATACCTCATAAGGGTTTTCATTTGTACTGTATTCTTTGTCTAGGCCCTGACCACAACATGCCTTGCTGTCGGTTTTGTGCTAAATTTAATCAATGCACTATTAAGCGTCTGTATATTTTTGCATCTAAATATTTTGGCTCAAGATTTAACTATTCAAAATGTCATCTGTTAGCAATCCGACTACCGGAATACACAAAAAATGCAAAAAGAAAGACACAGACCGTCGAGGTCCAAAACCGACAAAGCTTCTCCTAAGCCAGTTGCTGGTTCGCCGGTACTCAGTGAGGCGCTTTCGCAGCCCCTGATACCTGCTACTTTTGATTTGCAGGCCTCTACTGAGACCCATTTGGAGTCCGGTATGCCGTGAGACACTTTGTGTTGAACCTGCGGATGTCTCTAGCTTAGATGGGTCCAGAGCCGCTGAGCAGGCACCGGCTTCTGAGGGTGGTTTCAGGCCTAAAGATTTGTATATTAAACTGATGCCATCTTCAAAACCTAGGCCAAAATCAACTTCTGTGTGTCAAAAAATGACGCTTGGCCCACGTGCACAGGCCCCTATGCCTAAAAAAACAAATTATCAAAATGGCTGAGGATTTAATTACCTTGATCAGGTGTTCCCATTCCCCTCCAACTAAGAGGCCTAGGCAAGGCACTGACTATGAATCATCAGATCAGGTTTCTGTTTCTTCTGATTTCTCTTCTGATCAGGAATTATCTATTCCATCTTATGAGGACTCTGATGCAGAAGAATCCATCCCTTCTGCTTCTCCTGAGGATTTTTCTTTTGGAGAAACTTTGCTTACCTTAAGGGAACACTTTCACTGGGAGAGTCAGGATTTCTCAGAGTCCTAAAAAAAGGCTTAGGAATTACCCTCTTCCTCAGCCTAGGCCTTTGGCTATACCTCCTGTTCTAGACATTGCTCAGAATCCAGCATGGCTCCTGATTCCGTACCTCTGGCTCCTAGTAAGCCAGACAGATATTACAGGGTTCCTGACTCCCACAAATTCCTTTTTAAAAACCCTACTGCTGACCCTGAAACCATTTTTCAGGGTCCCAAGGGCGTCAAGACCTCTACTGCTAAAAATCCTACCCCTTCTGATAGAGACTGCAGGGTGCTGGATAGATGGGGTAAGAAGGTTTATACATCTGCGACCTTGGCAATCAGGACTTTAAACTGTCAGTTTCATATGCTTAAATATCAGCAGCATGTCATGGGCTTAAACAGAAAATGATGTTGATTTCTGACTGTGTGGAAAATAAAGACTTGCAGTATTTATTGCATTCAGTGAACAAGTTGGAAAGCGTACTTTGCAATGTGGTTTTGATTCCTTGGAGGCCTCTTGCAGGGCTGCTGTAACTGGATCTGTGATAAGAAGGCATGCTTGGCTCAAGGAGCAAAGTCTGCCTGATCATGTTAAAGCAAAATTGTTGGATGCTCCTTTACAACAGGACAGACTATTTGGTAATAAGGCAGAAGAAGTTTTGAAAAAGATGGAAGATAAAGCTAAATCTATGCAAACTGTAAAATATTTCCTACAAGTACAGCCGCCCAGGTTCAGTAGGCACTGGCCTACTAAGAATTGGTCCTTTCCAGTACCCACTAGAGCCACTCAGGTCAAACCCAGACACTCCAAAGGCTCCAGGATGTTCTTCATCTCACATTGCTGCAGTCCTTACTTATGGGTAGTCCGCTGTCCTCGGTCGGCCCGAATATCAAAGTATTAGGCTGACGTCGGTCATGGGCGCCTAGATCTGACATCAGAGCGTCCGGGTATAAAGGCGCATGACCGACGTCATATCCTCAGTCTTTTTTGCCGCATGGTCCGATGCAGAAGCAGAGTTGCAAGTGCCGTTCGGCGTTCTGAAATTTTTCGCTGGAGTTTCAGACCGATACCAAGTTGGGCTAAGTACCCCGTTGGGGAATATTTTTGTTTTTTCTTGCCTCAGTTACTTACCGGATGTCAGAAAAAGTGAATAATTGTATTTCTTGTGGGAAACATACTGCATAGGGATTACCACTCGCTTTGTATTCCTTGTTTGGGACCGGAGCACGACTTAGTCGGGTGTCGGTTTTGTGCTAGGTTTAATAAGCGCACTATAAAACGGAGGTTAGATTGCGCTAGGTTAGTCTTTGGCAAGAGGTGTAATTATAATATGCCGTCGGATGTTCCGACGCCTGCTTCTACTAAAGCGCAAAGACAAATCTTTAAAGCCTAGGCAGGATGATTCGTCCGTTTCGGACGCCGGACCTTTAGAAGCTACAGCTGAACAGGTGGATCCGGCTGAAGTTTCTGTTGAGTCCCAGGGGGAAACTTTGATTTTACAAGATGTGGCCTCTCAGGAGGCAGGCCAGGCTGAAGGGGCCTCTCAGGTTACTATTCTCCCTTCTATGCCTAAGGTGGTTAGGCCTTCTGCTACTGTTTCTAAGGCTCCTTCTAAGGGCAGGTCTGTTTTGCCTTCCTCTGGTGTCAGTTCTGGTTCTTCAGGGTCTGTGCCTAAAAAGCACATGCTTAAAATGGCAGAGGATTTGATTACTTTAATTAGAGGTTCTATGCCCCCTCCTGATAAGAGGCCCAGGATGGAGCCAGAGTTGGAAAGTTTGGAGCAGGCCTCAGATGATTCAGAGTCTTCTACTGAGGACATTCAAGATTTCCCTCCTTATTCTGATGCAGAGGATTCCACTCCTTCTGCTTCTCCTCCAGAGGATTTTTCATTTTCTGAAACTCTGCATTCCATGAGGGAGCATTGTAAGTGGGAGGGACAGGATTACTCTGATTCCCGGAAGAGACTTAGGGAGTTCTTGTTTTTACCACAGCATAGACCCTTAGCTATACCTCCGGTTTTGGATGTTGTTTCAGATGTTTTCTCGGAAGCTTCCCTTAATCCAGATTCTGTGCCTCCTGCCCCAGTTAAACCGGACAGGTATTACAGGGTGCCTGAGGCTCATAAATATCTGTATAAGAGTCCTAGGGCGGACCCAGAAACTATTAGTCAGGGGCCTAAGGGTGTTAGAGCCTCTGTTGTTAAGAATCCGGTTCCTCTGGATAAGGAAGCTAGAGCTTTGGATTGATGGGGTAAGAAGGTGTATACCTCTTCTACTTTAGCAATGAGAGCTTTGAACTGCCAGTTTCATATGTTGAAGTATCAGAATTTCCTCCTTTCTCAGCTAAGATCTAAAGTGGATGCTTTGGCAGAGGGCATAGAGTGTAAAGAATTGCAGGATTTAGTGCATGTTTCTGAACAGGTGGGTAAGCACTCTTTGCAATGTGGTTTTGATGCTTTACAGGCTGCTTCTAGGGTGGCTGCCACTGGTTCAGTTATTCGTAGGCACGCCTGGCTTAAGGATCAGAATTTGTCTGAGCATGTTAAGTCTAGAATTTTGGATGCCCCTTTGCAGTCTGAAGTTTTGTTTGGTCCTCCTGTGGAGTCAGTCTTAAAGAAAATGGAAGACAAGGCTAAGTCTATGCAGACTGTTAAAGATTTTTGCAGGTACAACCACCAAAGTTTAGTAGAAATTGGCCTACTAAGGGGTGGCCCTACCCTCCTGATTCTCAGTCTAGGGGTAGATCTAGGCGTGGTAGGGGCAGAGCTCAGAGTACCTTCAGGCCGAGACAATGGAGTTCGCCTGCTCAATCTGCTGGTGAGGGCAGGGGCCAGTCCTTTCGTAAACAGGCCCAATGACCTGCATTTTCAGCTGCCAGATTCCTCTTGCCTGGCAGCTCCTTTGGGAGGAAAGTTGGCTCTTTTCAAGCAAAATTGGCATTTAGTCACCCAGGACAAATGGGTATTGGACATTATAAACCGAGGTTACAAGTTCTATTTCCATACCATGCCTCCTTTCAAAGGCATGCCAGACGTCCCTCCTCGGCAAAGGATAGAGGCTCACAGACAAATTTCTTTACTTCTTCAAATAGGAGCTATACAGCCAGTTCCTCTGTCAGAGGTGGGCCTAGGATTTTATTCTCGCCTGTTTCTAGTTCCAAAGAAAGGAAACACGTGGAGACCAATTTTGGATTTATCTATCCTCAACACTTACCTGGACATTCCAAAGTTCAAGATGCTGACTTTACAACAACTTTTACCTCTGTTGGGAAAAGATCACTGGATGGTTACTCTGGATCTCAGAGGCTTACCTTCATGTTCCTATCAGGCCCAGTTGCAGGAGGTACCTGCGTTTCGGGCTGGAAATTTACATTATCAGTTCTCTGCATTGCCCTTTGGCTTATCTACTGCGCCCAGAGTGTTCACAAAGGTTCTGGCTCCAGTGATAGCATTTTTCAGACTAAGAGGAATACAGATTTATCCTTATTTGGACGACTGTCTGATTATTGCACAAGAAAAGGATGAACTTCTTCATCTACAGTATGTGATGGCAGTGTTAAGATGCCTAGGGTATTCTGTGAACGAAACAAAGTCCAGTCTAGTACCCTCTCAGGACATGTGCTTTCTGGGTGTGAGACTGAATACAGCTTCCCAGGTGGCTTTTTTGACCCCGGACAAACAAAGAAGCCTTTCTCTTTATTTCCAGCAAATGTCTCTACGGTCCAGGCTGACTGCAAGGACAGTCCTTCAAGCCTTGGGGTTCATGGCATCTTGTATTCTGGTGCTTTCCAAGAAGGAGTTTTTGTGGTGGGCTCAGGAATGTCACCTAAACAAGGGACTCTCTGTGACCCGGCCAGAGGCGAGTCAGATTCTAACGACAGATGCCTCGGACAAGGCTTGGGGAGCACACCTCAATGGAAAATGGGTGCAAAACACGTGGCCTGTCAAACTCCAACATTTGCATATCAACTTGAAGGAAATGTTAGCAGTCCAGTTTGCATTGATGGCTTTCAAAGATTTACTTCGTCCAGGGCAGGTGTTGATTCAAACAGACAACACTACTGTCGTGTGGTACATCAACAAGCAGGGGGGAACCCATTCTTACCCTCTTTGCAGGCAAGCGATGATTCTGTGGGAAACTGCTCTCAATCTACACCTCAATCTTCAGGCAAGGTTTCTACCAGGAGCACAGAACTCCTTAGCAGATGTATTGAGCAGACAAATAGTGGATCCTCACGAGTGGAAATTGGATCCTCATGTATTTCAACAGTTGACAGTGTTATGGGGAACTCCAGACATAGATCTGTTCGCTTCTCCACTAAATTACCAGTTGCCAAAGTTTTGCACAAAAATGGTTCATCACACAGCTTGGAAGGTGGACGCTCTATCTTTCAGTTGGAACAATCTGCATGTATATGCCTTTCCACCTCTGCCTCTTCTTCCCAAGGTACTTTTGAAGGCCAGACAAGACAAGCCAACCATGATTTTGATAGCACCGGATTGGCCTCGACAACACTGGTACCCACTACTGAGGAGTTTAGTACGAGAACCTCCATGGCCTCTGCCTTTGATTCCGCACCTTTTGTCACAAGAGGACAGTCACTTCCTCAATGTCAAGATTCAGTCTCTGCATCTAACAGCCTGGCATATTCTGTTTTAGACTCTGGAGGGTCTCTGCTTCCACAACAAGTTTTGAATGTTATTTTGGAGGCCAGGAGGACTAGTACCAGGAAAGTTGACGCTGATAAATGGAGGAGATTTTTTATTTGGAGCAAAGGAAAGGACTTTGATGTTTCCAAACCTGATTTAAGTGTTGCTCTTCAATATCTTACTGAGTTATTGGACAAGGGTTTGTCTTTCTCCTCAATAAAGGTCCATGCTGCAGCCATTTCTGCTCACTATGATTGTGACCCTCCTTTATTCTCTCTCATCCTTGGTTTAAGCAATTTCTTAGAGGGGCAAAGAATATAAGACCCCCACGTAGAGCTCCTACTCCTGCTTGGGATCTCAATTTTGTGTTGGAAAAACTTACTCTACAACCTTTTGAGCCTGCAGCTACTGCCGAGTTAAAGTATTTATCATGGAAAACTGCTTTTTTGTTGGCCATTACCTCTGCAAGAAGGGTTTCTGAATTACAGGCCCTCATGGCAGTGGAGCCTTTCCTGATTTTTCATAAGGATAGGTATCTTTGTACTAATCCTTCCTTTATGCCTAAAGTGGTTTCTAGTGTGGCCTTAAATCAAACTATTCATTTGCCTACTTTTTATGCAAACCCCAAAATAAAGGGGAGAAAATTTTGCATACTTTGGATATTCACAGGCAGTTGCGTTGTTATTTGAGCAGAACCAAGGAGTTCAGACAGTCTCAGCAATTGTTTGTTTCTTTTGCTTTGGGTTCACAGGGTAAACCTGTTTCAAAACAAACTATTTCTAAATGGATTGGGTTTTGTATTTCTTTCTGTTATTCCCATCATGGTAAGGAGATTCCTGCTGGAATCAGGCCTCATTCCACTAGGGCTACTGCTACTTCTACGGCCTTTATAAGGGGGGTAGCTACAAAAGACATTTTGGAGGCAGCTACTTGGAGTTCAGTGCATACCTTTTCTAGACATTACCACCTTCCTCTTTATTCAAAGTCTAGGGCTGGATTTGCCACTGCAATTTTACAGGGCATTTTAGCGGCCCCTAATGCTTTATGATTTTTACCATCCTCCCTTTCCCGTTGCTTTGGGATTCTACCCATAAGTAAGGACTGCAGCAATGTGAGATGAAGAACATAGTACAGTTTTGTACCTACCATAAATGTAGATGTTCGAAGATCCACATTGCTGCAGTCCAATTTACCCTCCCTCCTTCCCCTCTGTAGTTTGACTTGCTGCTATGCTTTAGGTGATGGTTGTTGTTGGGCATGTTTTTGGGAGGTATTCTGTTTTTGGCTGTGGCCTTTCTGGTTTGGCCTTCTGACATCTGGGGCAAGAAAAGACTGAGGATATGACGTCGGTCATGCGCCTTTATACCCTGACGCTCTGATGTCAGATCTAGCCGCCCATGACCGACGTCAGCCTAATACTTTGGTATTCGGGCCGACCGAGGACAGCGGACTACCCATAAGTAAGGACTGCAGCAATGTGGATCTTCGAACATCTACATTTACGGTAGGTACAAAACTGTACTTTTCAGTCACAAGGAACTTACAGAACAAAACAATGGGGTGCCTCCACCTCCAAATCTGGAAGTAACAAGGCACCTCCCTACGGTAAACAGTCTCAATGACTTTCCTCTGCCATCACCAAGCACTTATCTTTTGGCAGCCCCTTTGGGGGGAAAGCTGGCACTTCATGCATGAAATTGGCATCTAATTACCCAGGACAAGTGGGTTTTAAATATAGTTTCCCAGGGATACAGATTTCATGTCCACACGTTGCCAATCCCAAATGGATGGCCAGAGGCTCAGAAACAAGTTATGTCCCTCATGAATATGGGGGCTATTCAGCCAGTACCAGAAAAGGAAACAAGACCATGTTTTTATTAAAGACTTTTCCTGGTACCCAGAAAAGACGAATCATGGCATCCAATTCTGGACTTATCCATTCTAAATACATTTCTGGACATTCCAAAATTCAAGATGCTGACTCTACAACAGTTACTGCCTATGCTAGGCAAGGATGCCTGGTTGGTAACTCTAGACTTAAGAGGCTTACCTGCATATCCCAATCAGGGAATCTTGCAGAAGATGCCTCCGCTTCAAAGCAGGCTATTTGCATGACCAGTTTTCTGCTGTGCCCTTTGGCTTATCTACTGTGCCCAGGGTCTTCACAAAGTGCCTGGCACCAGTAATTGCATTTTGCAGACAAACATTCAAATTTATCCTTACCTGGACAATTGTCTAATTCTGGCAGAAAACAAGGACACACTTCTACAGCATCTGGCATTTGTAAAAAGGCTTCTAACTTGTCTAGGGTACACCATAAATGAAAAGAAATCACAGTGGTACCCTCTCAAATAATTACATTCCTGGGTGCAAGCTTGAATACAACTGCCCAGATGACTTACCTCATGCCAGAAAAACAAATTAAATTGATGACTTACTTCAAACAAGTGGCCACAAAAATCTAGCTATCTGCAAGACAAATACTGGAGGCCTTGGGGTTCATGGCTTCCTGCATTCTACTAATTCCATATGCAAGACTGCATATGAGGAAACTTCAATGGTACCTAAAAAGCATATGGAGTCAACATTGTCACAGCCTGGAAACAATGATTCCTATCATCCCTTGCCTGCAGCAAGAGTTCCTATGGTGGGCAGAGGCCTGTCACCAAAACAAGGGACTGTCCTTCATTCCACCCCCTGCCACCCAAACCCTGACTACAGACTTATCAGATTATGCTTGGGGGGGGGGCGCATCTGGCAGGGAGATGCATTTGGGGCGAATGGAGCCCAAATCAAATGCACCTACATATCAACCAGAAAGAAATGATAGCTGTACAGAATGCTCTGACAGCCTTCAAGGACTATCTTCATCCAGGACAACTACTGATAAACGGACAACACCACAGTCATGTGGTACATAAGCAGGGGGGTACTCATTCCTACCCCTTTTGCAGACTAGCCATGCTTTGTGGAACACTGCCCTGACTTACCAAATACATCTACAAGCTCAATTCCTGCCAGGAAAGCAAAAAACTCTGGCAGATGAGCTAAGCAGAAATCTTATGGATCCACACGAATGGAAACTGGATCCAAAAATCTTCAGCATGTTGACACGCAAATGGGGGAGCCCAGACATAGATCTTTTTGCCTCACCCCAAAACTATCAGTTGGACAAATTCTGCACAAGAATTCATCACAAAAAAGCTTGGAAAGTGGATGCTCTATCCTTCAGCTGGAAAAACCCATCAGTCTGTGCCTTTCCCCCTCTGCGTCTGCTCTCCAAGGTCTTACTAAAAGTCAGACAGGAAAAACCAAAAATGATTGATTGCTCCAGACTGGCCCCTCGCCAACACTGGAACCCGCTCCTACGCAATAGTCACACCTTCCTCTCTGGTACCTGCCCCAGACACCTTATCTACTGTCTCAGCAGAACTATCAAATTCTGCACACTCCACTCCAAACTCTGAATCTTGCAGCATGGCTAATCAACTAATTTCACCAGTTACATCTCTCAGCAAACCTGTGATGCCATTTTGGAGGCTAGAAGGCCTAGTACTAGAAAATCTTATGCTGATAAATGGAAAAGATTCTGTGCTTGGAACCAAGCATAAGGAATAAACACAGCAATGCCCAATATTCCTCAGATTCTGCAATATTTAACTGAGATGCTTCACAAGGGCCTATCTTTTTCTTCCATAAAAATTCATGCCTCTGCCATTTCAGCTCATTACAACACAGAGCCTGTCCTCTTTTCTCATCCCCTGCTAAAGCAGTACCTCAGAGGGGCCAAAAATTTGAGACCTCCCAGGAGAGCACCAACTCTTGCATGGGACCTCAATTTTGTGTTGGAAAAACTCACCCTACCTCCTTTGGAACCAGCTGCTACTGTAGACATAAAATTTCTCTCTTGGAAGACAGCTTTTCTTTTAGCAGTCACTTCAGCTAGAAGGATTTCAGAACTGCAGGCTCTCATGGCAGTGGAGCCTTTTATTTTTTACCCTGACAGGGTGGCTCTCAGGACCAATCAATCCTTTATGCCTAAAGTGGTATCTAGTATGGCTCTTAATCAGACTATTCATCTGCCAACCTTTTTCCCAAATCCACAGAACAAGGGGGAGCAGATTCTGCATTTATTGGATCTACACAGACAACTAAGATTCTACTTAAACAGGACAAAATCTCTAAGAAAATCTGAGCAATTACTGGTGGCATATGCTGCAGGGGCACATGAAAAGGCCGTTTCAAAGCAGACTGTTTCAAAATGGATAAGCCATTGTATTTGTTTCTGCTACATGCACCATGGTAAACCTGTCCCCAAGGGGATCAGATCCATTCCATCAGGGCTGCATCTACTTCTGCAGCCTTTCTCAGAGGGGTTCCTACCAGATGCATTCTAGAAGCTGCTACCTGGAGCTCAGTTCATATGTTCATCAAACATTAGCATTTACCTCTTTTCTTTAAATCCAGAGCAGGCTTTGCCACTGCTGTCCTGCAGGGCCTTATAGCTGCTCCTAATGCTGTATAATTCCATAGTCCCAACCATAGCTTTGGGATTCTACCCAAATGTAATGACTGCAACAGTGAAACATGAAGAACATAGTACAGTTGTGTACACTTACCATAAATGTAGATTTTCGAATGTATTCACTGTTGCAGTCCTGGTTACCCACCCGCCAGCCCCCTATTTTTCTTTTACTATGCTCAAAAGCCTTTTTGATGCATTTGCTTTTATATGGAGGTATATTTTGTGTGTTCTAAATTACATGCACATATATATATAAATATATATATATATATATATATATATATATATATATATATATATATATATATATATATATATATATATATATATATATATATATAAATATATATATATATATATATATATATATATATATATATATATATATATATATATACATGTCAGTACATTGACAAGTTAGAAGATCGACATCCACTTCACCGACACATGAAATAATCGACATAAAATCACGGACATTTAACAGGTAAGTTTAAATTTCGCTAATCATGCCTACCATGTTTTAGTAAGTGTGGCAGTGTTATGCATGTGTGGTAGGCATGATTAGCGAAATTTAAACTTCTTACCTGTTAAATGTCCGTGATTTCATGTGTCGGTGAAGTGGATGTCGATCTTCTAACTTGTCGATGTACTGACATGTACCCATATATATATATATATATATATATATATATATATATATATATATATATATATATTGCTCCCCATTTGGGGGGCACCTGACATCTGGGGCAAGAAAAACTGATGAAAATGGCGTCTGTTGCATGTTTTATACCCCTGACGTCATGGAAGAAGGGACAGCATCTGACGCAGGACCCAAGAATGTCCTTGATTTTTTGCCTCATGTTCTCTTCCTCATACTCTTCATGGCTTTCAAACAAATTGGAGACTGTCGTCTCAAATTATAACAGTAGTTTGGGTTTTAGATCCTTTATCGCACAGGAAATGTATGCTAATGCAAATATAGTGTTCTGACAACTTTTTAATTATTATTCTTGTATACCTACAATCCGTCTTTGATTTTGGAGTTTTGTCCCTGATTGTTGAGCTAAGAGAGTGAGAGCCAGTGAATTAGTTTATCGGTCAGAAGTTACTTAAGTCATTCACTCCAACAGAGCTCAGGAAGTTTGCACTGCAACTTCCAAAGGGCGGAGCCTAAGCCTTTTGACAAAATCAAATTATATCCTCTCATTTCAAACAAATGTTCATATCTCTGGAACCATAGGAGTTGCTAATGAAGTCTAAGCGACAAACTCTTAAGCACAAACTATTTTTATAGTGGTTCTCCTCTTTAGGTTCTAGGCCATAACTGAATTTTATAAGTCACAGTAAACACAGTAACTATTACATTTGTAATACTTTGTAAATAACTTAGAATATCTCAGCAACCACTCAAGTTATACACACTGTCAGCATTTTATTAATCTAGCTGAGAGCTTTCATATGAGGCTAAGGAGTTCTGTCTGTGTTACTTAGTTGCTGAGATATTTAGAAAAATGTGAAAATTATATCTATATAAATTAATATCATAAAACCAGTATCTATTTACCCACATTAGACAGAAGTCAAATATTACTCCAGTTGAGTTTGACATTGTGCAAACTTTAAGATGAATTTTGTAAAACATTGTACGTGGCATGGTTTTGAAATTATTTATGCAAATATGAACAAGCAATATTTGACACCTAGAGGTGTCAGTTGGTATTAACTGCAGATGCACCTGGAGGCGTCACTTGGATGTAATGAGTTAAACACACACAATGGTGTTCTTTATCTGATCACAGTCGGACATCTGATATGCACACAATAAAGTGGCTGTAATTGGCATGTATGTGTGGATGGAGTTAGTGGAGGTGCACATGATATTTCTGATAGCACTGAGCAGAGGTATATTAGAGGCCATTATTTGTGTGTGTTTATTCATTTGATCCCACATCACTGTGTCTGAATTGTTTCTGTGCCTGTGTGCATTTGTTTTAATTTGGTAACCATTTACAATCTGAAGTGTACACAGTCAGCTTCTCTGTAAGAGTTTGGATGGGTTATAGTAGGTTGCATTGTATGTGTCTTTACTAAATGAAATAAGAAATGGGATAAATGTCTGTCTTTAAAGCTTTTTCTAGATCACACACAGTTGACTATCAGCTGCCTCTAGTGCCTGTTCTTGATCTCTGGGTTTACCCATCTCCACTTGTCTTACTCTAGTTAAGAATTGGGGCCAGCAAAGGAGAACAAGGCATGGATATCATATTGATCACTGCTACAGTAGTCTGAGCTATATGGGTAATATATCCTGGCAAGGATGTAATCTCCAGACAATTTCCAAAGCTTCATGGCACCTTCCACATGCCCAAACAGGCTGCTCAAGCTGGGCTGCATAAAAAGATAGGCTTGGGGCACCAAGCCCTTCATAGCTTTCCTGCTACCAAAGAGAGCACTGCTCTGCAGGCTTTTGAGGATCAACGGTCTGCTTGTGCTGTTCCATTGCTGGGCGGAAAAGAAGTCTTTACTGAAATCAGTGTTGCAGTATTCCTAACACATGGGTTATCACTGCTCTTGTCTGGCTGGGGTGCCAAAGCTTTACCTTCCAAGATCATAGTCTGATGTTTGACCTCCGCTTGCAAAGCATAAGAGATGTATAGGTGGATGTGCGAGCGTAATTCCTCACTGTCTCACCACCAACCCAAACGCAGGTCACATATGCATCAGACAGATTGATGTTTGATCATTGGCACCATTGTTTCAAATACTCAGATAAGTGTCCTGTTGAGGAACCTACTTTTATTTTTCTTTACTGGTTTTCTTACTGATATAGGATGTCAGCTTGGAGAGGTAAGTGGTGAGTGTGGTAGGCGAATCATGTACAAAGAGTTGCATACCCAGTATCTTTTTTGCTTAGGAGCAAAATGTGTCTGCAAATCTTGTTCCGTCTGTCAATCCTTTTCCCAAGACATTGTGGTCCCATTTGTCCTTGCTTAACACTTTCTTGGAGACACAACTTCTCAAATGCTTGGCCAACTCCAAAATGGTGGATTCAGTTTTTCAGTATGTATTTCCACTGCTTAAGAAAAAAATGAAGATGCCTGGGCCAGAGATTCAGTCATCCCTTTCTGACTGTGACATACCTGCTGAGGTTTCAGAACCCACAGTATGTCTGATTCCTCTTCAGATGGCCTCTGCCAAAATCTCACTGGAGGCTAGTATGAGGTCACAGGCCTTGATGACTGAGAATTCTGCAGGCAGAGATGAACTGCAAATCATCATATTGGAGGACCCAGAGGGCATCCTTCAGATTGTGGTTAGGGAAGATATCCCTGGTAAAGTAATCAAGATACATCAGAAAAATGAGTCGTCATATTTGGTACAAGTGGGATGTCACATCACAAAAGAAATGCCAGAAAAGTAAATATTTTGCTTCTCTTCAACCACCTCCTTCTCATCTAAGTAGAAGGAATAGATGGATTTCTGTCACTTTAATGCCATTTTGTCTCTGCAGTCTCCTCCTTTCTCCTCTCAGTGCCTTCCCACCATCTTTCAAAACATTGCTGTCAATTCATCTTCCCATGGAGGTGAGGAGGCTTCTGATTCTGACCATTCTGTGGCCTTCTCTTAAACACACTGTCCTGGCCAAGTCCCTTCAGTCGATGAGGACTCTTTCACCAGATTCTCCAGTAGAATAAGCTTCTTTTGGTGAGACTATCTTAAATATGATGAAGCATTTTGAGTGGGTGTCTAGGCAGATCTCAGAAATGAAGAAAAGATATACTACAGTCTGTTAGAAATGGGCAGGCCCATATTCTTGAGGCCTTTTTTTGGATGCTTTGCATCCACTTCTGTTACCCCGACACCCAGCCTTTGACTTCCAAAAGACCAGACACATTTTATAAAGTCCCTGATTATCTCAAGTTTGTTTAAAAATCCTGTGGTGGGCCCTTCTGCAGTTTCCCTCTCATCTGGTAAGCCTTCCAAACTCCTTCCCCATGCCAGTTCTCTCCTTTCAGGCAAGGATAGCAGGGCTATGTATAGACTGGGTAAAAAGGCATAAAAAGGTAACACTGGTGTTCAGAGCTTCTAATTGCCAGAGCCAGATTAATATATATTTGATTTCCATTCTCAATTCTTTAGAATTAGTATTCTGCAAATCCATCACTACCTTATTTAAAACAATAAATTCTATTTTTACTTAATCAGGCTACATAAGTAGCTAGACAGAGCATTAAATGTAGTTATGATGTTGTACATGGCCTTGTTCAGAGCAGCTGCTTCAGGCTCTGTAATCTGCAGGTATGCATGGTCATGTAGCCAGCCTATTCCTGAAAACTTGAAAGCAAAATTAGTGGATTCCCGTTAGAAAAAAATCTCTTGTTTGCCCCTCCCCCAAACTGTCAGTCTTTTCAAAATCCTTCGAGTGATAAAATCATAAAAGACTGCAGACCGTTTCTGTTAACCTCCTTACCTAGGTATCAGAGGAATTACTAAGATAAACCTACCTCTTTTAAGGGCTGTAGGTCTAGCCAGAAACACAAGAAGACTCCCAGAAAGAGATTCTCCGATAATCCACAAAGGGACATACTATCTGGGAGGCATCCCTTTATGGACAAATCTCTGTGAATGTCTACAGCCTCCTTTCCCTTTGGCCTCAGCCCTCATCCCTACCCAGCCCCATTCAAAAAGGCTGACCCAGTCTTTCTCCCCTGGGAAGAGAGTACCACAGAAAAATGGGTGCTATCTGTCATTAAAAAATATGCCATGTCTTGGATATGAATTCCCACTCAGAATGGCATACCTCCACTCCCACATAGTCAGATTTACCTGCTTCCACCCATTTTACAGGAACTATGGGCACATGGCACAATAGAGGCTGTGCCAGAAACATTTGTGGGAAAAGGGTTTTACTTCTGGCATCCTAGTGCCAAAAAAGGACAGTGGAGACCCATTCTGGTGCTCTCCTTACTAAAGTGCCAACTTTCATAATGCTGCCACTACACACTCTGCTCCCTTTCATTCTGCCCCAGGCTTTCCCTAGCTCTAAACGATGCTTAACTCCATATACCAATTTGGACCCTCTTGCGGGAGATTTCTCATGTTTGTACTGGGTCATCTCACTATCAGTGCACTGCTTTGCCTTTTGGGCTTACCACAGCCCCAAGACTTTTTACACAGTGTCTGGAACCAGTGATCACATTCTGAAGAACCCAGAGAATTCAGGTTTTTTCCCTTCTTATATGACCTGTTAATCCAAGGCACTTAACCACAAATTCTTCTACAGCATCTGCAGGTCTGATGATGTGTGCTTCATCTGGCTTCAACCTGTGGGACTTCAGATTTGACATTGCCCAATTCAAAAGAATTTACTCAGCTTGGCTTCACATCCCTTTCCCATAACTCCCCACTCCTCCATCAATCCCCAGATCTAGTTTGCCGCCATTAGTGTCTGCAGCTCAGTCTTTGGCTCAGTTTTATGTTTTCATTATTGAAAGGATAGCTCAGTATCTGTTGGTACACTTTTTTTTCTTTCCTTATCCCTGTAAGCAGTTAGTGTTGTCCTAATAGTGTTAGGGTAGGTTTTGTCATTAGGTGGGTAGTGTAGTTTGTCGTCCTTTTCCCTTCCTGCCCCTTTTTCCATTTGTCATGTTGTAGTGCTTCTGTGTATTTTTGTGCTATAGTGTTAGTTGGGAGGAGTTTAGATGGACAGGGGTTTCAAAAAGTGTGTATACTGCATGCACCAGTTGCCCTCTCAGGACGCACACCTAAAATGCGTTTGTTTGGGTCTGGGACATCTTGAATCGGAATGCTCCATCTGTGAGGGCTTTAGCTTTCGAGGCATCAGTGAGCATAGGAACAAATTTATTTTGAAAGGGCATCCACACTTTGGTTGTTCTGATATTGCTTCTTCCTGTAGAGTGGCTTCTCCCACCCCGGCTCCCAAGAATAGGTCTGAGAAGTCCTGGCAGTGAGACTCCAAGCAGGCTAAATGAGTGTAAGCAGTTGTCTTTGGCCTCCACCTCTTGATCTGCTTCCATGGGTTCACCGGATCTGAAGTGTCCCCTGACTTTCTACTTTCCCTGCAGCCCCAGTGCTGACATTGGATCCATCTCGGAGCTGATCACCTTTGGCACCTAAATCAGGCAAAATTGCCTGTCTGGCTCTGGAGTGTTCTGAGCCCCTTTGTGATCAAAGGGGGGTTTTCAGGTGGGGTGGCTTCTCCCTCTTCCTCCAGCAGTCCTCCTTTTCAGTCATGACCTGGAGCAGTTGATAAGCCCTTTTCTCTTTTTTGCAAGCACAGATGTAACTCTGCCTTATCCCCTCAGGTCCTGGTCCAGTAAAGGGACCTTTGGCTCCATCCTTCTGTCTTCCTCCCTCAGCCCATTTAGATCGGAGGTCTTGCTGGCCAAATTTCCACCCTCCATATCCGATCCAACAGCATGGCTGTCTTTGGCTCCATCCTGTTCCTTGGTGCCTCGACCTCAACTTGTTTGGGGCCGTGGGCACCATGGAGCCATGGCATTGAAGCTGGGATTTCCGGGTCAGGGTCAATGGTGCCTGCTTCGGGATTGTCACTGCTTCTTGAAGCTTCAGCTTTGAACAGCTCCGCTCCGATCTCCAAAGTCTGGTCTAGGTGTTGCTCGTTTGGGTTCAGGGGTGTCTTTGGTACCCTCGGGTTTTGTGACCCTTGGATCTGAGAAGCCCACCTCTGCTTCAGTCTTTGACATTGCTGAGAGGATGTACTCTTCTAGAGATAAGGGTCGGATTTCTCCAGGAAGCACCCCGTCTCAGTTTTAATCTGCTCCTCTGGCCAGTCATCAGTCTGCTCCAGGATAGCCAGCCTCCAGTCTGTCCCCTACAACATGGCTTCCCAAATCTTCGCAGACTTGGCAGAATAGGAGGTTTCAGAGAACAGATAGTGCAAGAGGAAGCACTTGGAATCCCTGAAGGAGTGTCTCACTGAGGATGCTGACCTTGAGGAGGGAAAGGGTTTCCCTAAGTCCGTGGGCAATGACTCCTCTTTTGACGACTTACTGGAACTACTTTGCCAGCTTGGAGGCCTGGCCACTAAAGCTCCTCCTCCAGAAGAGTCAGCGTTTCTGGAGGCTTTTGGCATAGGCCATTCCACACCTTGTGTGGCTCCCCCTCCAAATGCACTTATAGACCTTGTATCCCAGAAGGTGTGAAAGGAGCCCAGTACAGTGGAGCCCATTCCTAGAGAGCTGGATAAAGTTCTCGCTCCCCCCAAAGACGGGCCTCATTGGAGTAAGGATCTGGCCGTCAATGCAATTCTGGTGGCAGCAGCCACAAAAAAGGTGATTTCTGAGGAGAACCCCTCTATCCTTCCCCTGAACAGTGAGTCTTGGGGGCTGTATTGATTAGGGAAGTGTGCCTATGCCTCATCCACTTTTGCTCTGAGAGCATTTAACTATTTATCTCACTTGATGAGGCTTCAACAGGACCCTGTGTCTGAAGTGTCAAGTATCCTTGAAACACAACAGTCTCCTGATACTCAGAAAAGCTGGAGACTGTTGTCCACCTTAGTTTCCATCACCAAAGTTTCAGAGACTCATCTCTAATGTGGCTGCTGGAGCATCTCGAGCTGCAGGCTTTGGGATTACAATGTGGTGCCATGCCTGGATGCGATTGTGTAACTTTGCGGACTGTTTCAAAGTGCCCATCAGTGCCCCTTTTAATGGGTCCTCTTTGTTTCTGTCCAAGGATAAGAACACTGACAATGAGCAAAGAAGATGGGAAGACACTGTCCACCATCGGAGTACATTTTTTCAAACCCCTGTAAACCTTTTCTGGGAATCAAAATGAGGGTAAGTGTATTTTTCAGAAAGTCGCAGTTCTCTTCCCAGGATGCTGTTCTGGAGGCTTCCACCAGTGGTCAGGATGAATCATAATGGGCGCCACTTGCGGGGCAGAGGTGTTCTACAGAAGCAGGGCTTCTATGGAACTTTTTCCAGTGGACCCTTCATGTGATCCTGAAGGATTGCCCAGCTGATCTTCTCAGAGACAGTCCAGGGTCATCTAACTTCCCCCAAAAAAACTTAGGAGACCATCACCTCAGACACCTGGGTGTTGAGGGTTGTCTCCAGACGTTATTACATTCCCTTTTTAGAAGTTCCAAATTATTACCCAAAACATCTCCCAGATGTTCCACTCCATCAGACACTTTTATGCAGTGGCAGAGATTCAAAAGTTGAGCAGAAATAGTCATTCTGGAGGTCCCACCAGATTAGATAGTATCTGGAAGTCTATTCCAGCTTCTTTTTAGTTCCAAAGAAAATACAAGACCTCAGAACAATTTTAGATTTGAACAAGCTAAAACCAGTTTGTCAAAAAGACCAAGTTCCAGATGGTCACAGTGCAGTCCATCATACCTCTACTGAGGAAGGATGATTGGATGTGCTTGGTAGACTTCAAGGATGCTTACGATTGCATCAAGATAGATTGGCATTCCCAGAGGTTTCTTCGTTTCTGGCTAGAAGCCAGTCATTACTAGTTCAGGACGCTGCCATTTGGTCTCACTGCAGCATTTTTACCAAGTACATGGCAGTGGTTGTGGCCTGGCTTTGGCTGCATGGTTTTCAGGTCTTTCTTTGCCTGGATGATTGGCTTCCATGATTTTGTCCAGCGACTCCTTACTCCAACTGTACAGCAATTTAGGCATTACACTCTGCTTTCCAAAATTGAGCCTTCAGGCTGTACAAATTAGAGTTCGTGGGGTGCCATTTATATACATCCCATCAAATTGCCTGGCTCCCACACTCCAGAATTCTCAGGTTTAGAGCGTAGGACTTGTCTTTGCTTGCCGCTCCAAAATCAGCAGTTTACTCACTTGGCAGCGTCAAAAGCCCTACAGTGGACTTTGGTTGTTCAGAGGTAGTTCTTGGCTCATCCCTTGGATTTTCCTATATGGTTAATGAATGTGTCATGAACAAATTCAGTGGTGGTTACAGTCCACCTTGGTAAACAAAGACCATGAGAGTTTGGCAGTAGGTGATGATCTCTGAGGTTTCTGTTTGCAATGCATATCCCGAGGAAGTCTACGATTGTGGCCAGCAGTCTCGGTAGGAGCATTGTGTTGCTTCATTAGTGGTCGCTAACTCTGGCAGTGGCAGCTCAGATTTTTTGGCAGTTGGGCACTCCTTGTTGGGCAGGAAGGCAAACGGGTTGCAACACCAAGTGTAACAGTTAATACTCCCATCATTCCCCCCTGGGTCACTCATCACTGCTTTCTTGGCCCCGGGCCTTTTTTATGCTTAACCACCCAATTCTGTTCATGGAAAAGTTTCTACAGAAAGCAGCTCACTGCAGAGCCACAGAGATACTCATTGCCCCTTTTTGGCCTAGTTAGGTGTGGTTTACCTTCTTTTGGCCTCTTCTGAAATACCTTCCTTTGGCATTGGATCCAGTTCTGGGTCTCCTTTCTCATCCAGTGCATTTGGATCCCACCAGTTTTCAGTCCCTCAAGTAGGATCACATGGATGTCCTTCAAGGATGCATCTGCAGTCATAACATATGGGTTGTCCTGCCTCAGGCAGCCCTTCGGTCGGCCGGATTCCAAAGTCTGGGTCTGGCCTCAGCTGATGTCGCACTTTCCCCGACGTCACAGCTTCTGGGGTATAAATCCATCAGCCAACGCCATTTTCCTCAGTCTTTCTTGCCGCGCGGTGCCCAAAGCAGAAGCTGTTCGCAAGTGCCGGTCGGTCAGATCCAGAGATTTCAGCTACCGAAGACTTCGAAAAAAGCTAAGTACCCTGTTGGGGACTCTTTCTTGCCTCAGCCGATGTCAGACAAAGTAAATAATTGTTTAACTTGTGGGAAACAAATACCTCATAAGGATTTCCATTCTTACTGACTTCCTTGCTTAGGCCCAGACCACAACGTATCAGCTTGTTTAGCCTGTGCCTCCTTCAACCGACGGACTCTTAGACGTCGGTCGGAGTTTGCAGAGGAATTTTTTGGTACCGCTTTTGCTTATAAAATGCCGTCGGAGACTCCGACTTCGCATATGGTCAAAACACGCAAGGAAAAGGACCGACACTCGCGGCCCGTGGTTTCGGCTGAAACCACGGCTAGGCCTACCGCGAGTGTCTTGGTTTCGGCTGAAACAGAGTCCTCGGTTATTGCTACTACCGAAACCATACCTCCGACCAACGAGACCAGAGAGGCCCCGGCTGAGTCGGCCTCAGAATTCCCTACCGAAGCTAGTGCTCAAGAATTGTCCAACACCATACCTTTGGACATTTCTACTCCTGCACGTGGGGCAGCTAGGCCTCCAGCTTCTATGTCTATTAAGGCCTTCTCCAGGGCAAAAGCTGCCAAGCTTTCAAAAACTTTGCCTGCCAAATCTACTTCCCAGAGGCCTTCCTCCAGTTCTCAGATCCTCAGTCTTGCTGAGGACCTCATTTCCTTAATTAGGGGTTCCCAACCTCACCCAGACAGGGCCTCCCAACCTCCTCCAGACAAAAGGCCCAGGACTGATCCCTCTGAGCCTCTCTCCTCAGATTACTCCTCAAATGGATCTGATTTGTCAGACCATCAGGAAGGGGCCTACTCTCCTTATGAGGATTCAGATGCAGAAGATTCTATTCCTTCTGCCTCCCCTCCAGAAGAATTTTCCTTTGGGGAGACTTTACACTCCATGAGGAAGCACTTTCAATGGCAGGGTCAGGATTTCTCTGATTCTAGAAAAAGATTGAGGACCTTTTTGCATTTGCCCCAGCATAGGCCCTTAGCCATACCTCCTGTTCTGACCGTAATTGATGATGTGTACAATGATGTCAGTACTGCACCTGATTCTCTTCCCCCGGCCCCTGCCAAACCTGACAGATATTACAGGGTCCCGGATTCTCATTTCCACCTGTATAAAGCCCATGCTGCAGACCCAGAAACTATTTCTCAGGGCCCTAAAGGGGTTGCAGCTGCTACTGCCAAGAATCCCCTTCCCTCTGAAAGAGAGTCTAGAGCACTAGAGAGATGGGGAAAAAAGGTATATACATCTGTTACTCTTTCTACCAGGGCATTAAACTGTCAATTCCATATGATACAGTACCAAGAATTTTTGTTAGATCAGCTGAATAAGAAGCTTTCTTCTTAATTCCCTTCAGGATTTGGTACACAGCTCTCAGCAGGTCAGTAATCATTTTTTAAAATGTGGCTATGATGGACTGGAGGCTTCATTTAGATCAGCTATGACCGGGGCAGTAATTCGTAGGCATGCCTGGCTGAAGGAGCAATCTTTGCCAGACCATGTCAAGGCTAAACTCCTCGATGCTCCAATGGAGAAACAAAGTTTATTTATCTCCCCTGCACAGGAGATTCTAAAGAAGGTGGAAGAAAAAGCAAAATCTGTGCAAACAGTAAAGGAATTCCTGCAGGTCCAACCTCCGAGGTTCAGCAGAAACTGGCCTACAAAGAATTGGTCCTTTCCAGACACCTCCAGAGCACAGAGGGGCAGGAACAGACGCCCTAGAGGCAGAGGTCAATCAAGAGGTGCCTACAGGGGGCTGTCAGGGGCAGCCTGCCAACCAGAGGGGTAGTGCCACAGCTACAACTACAACCACTACCACAGGACAGACCCAATGACTTGACTCTGATTCCGCCTACCAGGGAACAACTGGAAGCTCCCTTGGGCGGAAAGCTGGCTTTATTCTCCAAAAACTGGCATTGCATTACAAAGGATACATGGACATTGCAAAGGATACATGGACATTGCAAACAATAGACAAAGGATACAGGTTTTACTTCCACACTTTGCCAAAAAAGGTCGGAATACCAAACCTTCCACCAAACCTGAAGGCAGAGGCTTTAAGACAAATCAGCAACCTACTTCAGATGAAAGCTATAGAAAGAGTACCATCTACAGAACAAGGCCAAGGATTTTACTCCAGGTTATTCCTAGTACCAAGAAAAGAAAACCAATGGAGGCCTATTCTCGACCTGTCCGCGCTCAACACTTACCTCATTGTGCCAAAATTCAAAATGTTGACCCTACAGCAACTTCTTCCCATGCTGGGCAAGGAGTCTTGGCTGGTGACTCTAGATCTCAAGGAGGCATACCTGCACGTCCTATCCGACCAGATTGCAGAAGACACCTCAGATTTCTTGCAGGATCAGAGCATTATCAATTCTCAGCATTGCCCTTTGGCTTATCTACTGCGCCCAGAGTATTCACGAAATGCCTGGCATCAGTAATTGCACATTGCAGACTTCAGGGAATTCAAATTTATCCATACCTGGCCGACTGCCTAATACAAGCGGACAACAAGAAAAAATTGTTAAAGGACTTGGCCTATGTCATATTCCTGCTACAGGCCTTGGGATACACAGTCAACATCCAAAAGTCAAGACTAGTGCCATCCCAAAGGATAACCTTTTTGGGTGCGGATCTGGACACAATCACTCAGATGGCTTTTCTCACAGAAGAAAAACAAAAACAACTTCCAGATTATTTCATGATTTTAACAAGACAAACTCAGCTTACTGCAAGGAAAGTCCTGCAGGCCCTGGGTTACATGGCATCCTGCATAATCTTAATTCCACATGCCAGGCTGCATATGAGAAAATTGCAATGGTACCTAAGGAATGTATGGTCTCAACACAGTCACAGCCTAGAAACCATGATACCAATTATTCCATGCCTTCAAAAGGAATTCCTATGGTGGGCTCAGGCCTGCCAGTCCAACAGAGGGTTGCCTTTCAACAAACCAAAAACAAGGCAGACCATCACCACGGACGCCTCAGACCAAGGATGGGGAGCACACATGGAGGACAAATGCATCCAAGGCCTATGGCCTCAAGGACAGCTAAGCATGCACATAAACCAAAAGGAAATGCTGGCAGTGAGGCATGCAATCGAGGCATTCAAACCATTCCTCCAACAAGGACATCTGTTACTAAGGACAGACAACACCACGGTCATGTGGTACATAAACAAGGAGGCACACATTCCTACCCTCTATGCCGGATGGCAATGAATCTGTGGAACCTATGCCTGAATCTCAATATCCAGCTACAGGCCAAATTCGTACCAGGAAAAGAAAATTCACTAGCAGACAGTTTAAGCAGAACTACCACGGATGCACACGAATGGATGCTGCATCCAGACATCTTCAAACTCATAACAAAGAAATGGGGAATGCCAGAGATAGATCTATTCGCCTCCCCACTCGACCACCAACCGAAAAAATTCTGCTCAAGGACATACCACCCTCAAGCCTGGAGGGTGGACTCTCTTTCAGCTGGAATGCCCTAACAGTATATGCCTTTCCACCTCTCCCATTGATGTACAAGGTCCTACTGAAGATCAGGGAGGAACAGCCAAAGGTGATACTAATAGCTCCGGACTGGCCAAGGCAACACTGGTATCCGCTACTCAGAAGCATGTCTCAGGCGAACTCATGGCCTCTTCCCCTGTGGCCTCTTCTAACGCAGAACAATTTCAAGACCCTGCATCCAAACTTGACAACATTGAAACTGCCTGGAAAATTCCTTAAAACCAAACTGTTTTATCTCAGAGAGTGAAGGACATCATCCTGGAGGCTCGCAGACCTTCCACAAGGAAGACATACTCAGCTAAATGGAAAAGATTCCTCATTTGGAGCACATCAAAGGGCACAGATGTCTCAGTGGCAAACCTAGCACACATCCTAGAGTATTTAGCAGAATTGTTCCACAATGGCCTGTCTTATTCCTCCATTAAGATTCATGCTTCAGCAATTTCAGCAGAATACAATATGGATCCACCCATCTTCTCTCACCCTCTGCTCAGACAATTTTTGAGAGGGATCAAAAATGTTAAACCTCCAAGGAGACCCCCTCTACCTGCATGGGATCTCAATTTCGTGCTGGAGAAATTGACACTACTTCCTTTTGAACCAGCAGCATCAGCAGACCTACAGTTTCTATCTTGGAAAACTGCTTTTCTTCTGGCAATCACTTCAGCAAGAAGTGTATCCGAGTTACAGGCATTAATGGCAGTGCAGCCTTTTCTTATTTTCCACCAGGATAGAGTGTCACTGAGAACCAATCCTACTTTCATGCCAAAGGTGGTATCCAGGGTATCCTTGAACCAAGCTATTCATTTGCCTACTTTCTTCCCTAACTCACAGAACAAAGGAGAGAAACATTTGCACACCTTGGATATACACAGACAGCTACGCTACTATCTGGACAGAACTAAAACCAACAGAAAAACTGACCAACTTTTTGTAGCATATGCAACTGGGGTGCAAGGAAGAGCAATTTCCAAACAGACAATTTCAAAATGGATAGGAAATTGCATTGTTTTGCTACTCCTTTCATGGAAAGACAGCTCCTGAAAATATCAGGCCTCATTCCACAAGGGCCACAGCCACCACTACAGCTTTCCTACGAGGGGTGGCTACCAAGGACATTTTAGAAGCTGCTACTTGGAGCTCCATGCATACATTTGCCAAGCATTACAATCTACCTTTATACTCCAGATCCCGAGCAGGGTTTGCAACTGCAGTTCTGCAGGGGATTTTATCTACACCATCCTTCTCTTAGTACCTCCTCCCCAGTTTGGCTATGGTATTCTACCCATATGTTATGACTGCAGATGCATCCTTGAAGGACATAGTACAGTTTTGTACCTACCATAAATGTAGATGTCCGATAGGTATGCATCTGCAGTCAGGATTACCCACCCTCCTTCCCCTCTGTGGTTTTCCTAGGGTGCTTACCCCTCTTTCAGCTAACTGGGGGAATCTATTATGGTGTATTTGTTTGTTTGTATATGTATATGTATATGTATATATATATATATATATATATATATATATATATGTATGTATATAATTTGCTACTGTTTGGAACTTTCCAGCATTATCCAAATTTAGACTTCCTAGAGGGCACCTGGCATCTGGGGCAAGAAACACTGAGGAAAATGGCGTCGGCTGATGCCTTTATACCCCAGAAGCTGTGACGTCGGGGAAAGTGCGACATCAGCTGAGGCCAGACCCAGACTTTGGAATCCCGCTGGCCGAAGGGCTGCCTGAGGCAGGACAACCCATATGTTATGACTGCAGATGCATACCTATCGGACATCTACATTTATGGTAGGTACAAAACTGTACTTTCCTCCAGTTCCCCTTATAGCCAGGAATCTTGAACTTTCCAAGGCAGTTCATATTTTGTGTTCTTCCCAAAAGGAGTCTGCTAGAAAAGTATATACCAGTAAATGGAAAAAAAATCTGTTTTGTGGACAGAGGCTTAGAGACTCTACCCTTTTATTTCCCCTTTGGAGTCTGTTTTGGATTTTCTAGATTTAGTTCAGGTTATAGCTTTTCTACTGTCAAAGTAACAGCAACCATTTCTAATTTTCACATCGGTAGGGATAGTGTGCCTTTGGCTTCCCTTGCGATTTCCAAGCCTTTTTCTTAAAGGTACCTTTCTCCCTTGTCCTTGAGTATGGGATCTATTCTCTACTTGGGATCTGTCCTTCGTTCTGCAGGTTTTAGCTGTTCCTCTTTTTGAACCTTCAGCCTCTTTGGACTTGAAGCTTTTGTCTTGAATACCTTGTTTTTAGTGGCAGTTACTTCTGTAAAAAGGGTTTCATACTTGCAAGCGCTTGATTTTTTACTTTATTTGGTGTTCCTTTTTGTACCAATGCTTCTTTTCTGCCTAAGGTAGCTTCCGAGAATAACCTTAACATTTCCATTCATTTCCCTGTGTCCTTTTTCCTAATTTTTTCAACAAAGGTGAATATCTTTTACATTGTCTTGAAGTACATAGGCAGTTGAGATTCTTTCTGGACTGTCCCAACTCTTTCAGGAAATCAAGTCAGCTGTTTGTCTCCTTTTCAGATCCAGGCTGGGTTCACCTGCGTCTAAAGTGACTTTATCCAAATGGGTATCAGACTGTATTTTGTTTGCATTTTCTTTAAAAGGTAAGACCCCTTCTGTTCAAGCCTAAAGGCCATTCAACAAGGGGTGATGCTACTTCTGTGGCTTTCCTTTCTAGAGTTCCTCTGGATGAAATTTGTGCTGCTGCTACGTGGCTACATCACCACACCTTTGTGCCATATTATAAAATGGGTGTCCCATCTAGATCCAGTTCTTCCTTTGTTTCCACTGTGTTACTGAATATCCATCCTTAGTTTCTCCTGAGGAATATTTGTGGCTGGGGACTCTGTCTCCTACAGGTTGATGCCAGACTGAGCAGACAACATTGGATACGAAAATTATGTACTCACCATAATGGTCCTGGTTGGTCACTGTCTGGTTCAACCTTGCTGCCCTCCTGCTTCTTGCCTTTATGCTGATGTGGTGAGTCTTTCCTCCTGTGATGACCTGACATTGAGGGTTGCTTATTTAACTTTTTGGAGTCTTGTCCTCCCCTTGATTTGTCTAATTCCAAGTGGTGGGAGATGTATTTTCAGCTGTATGTTTATCTCATGGGGGCAGACTTGATCTGAGTATTGATGGAGGTTTGGGGAGTTATGGGCAAGGGAGTTCAAGTCATGTGTGCCAGAGACTTTTGGATTGGCTGGTGTTGGATCCGAGGTCCCACATGTTGAACCAGACAGACAGAGACAGATGACCTGGATGTATTGTTATGGTGAGTACATAACTTTCATTTCACACTCCTCCTATCTCAGTTGTGGTTCACAGTCAATTACAAAAAATCCTTCTCCATCTTGGGACCTAGTTTTTCTGGGCTGTAGATGAGACGCGCAGTGCAGGCCTTTTACCTCAAGAGAAGGGACAGAGCCTTACATCCTACTAACACAACTTTGTCCCTCTCAGCCAGTGATCAGCTAGGGAGATCCTAAGGGCTCTGGGGTTAATGACAGCTACTATCCCAGTGCTCCCCCTAGCCAGACTGCTTGTGAGGAAAATCTAAGAGTACATTAAAACATATTGGTCTCTGCATTCTCACCATCTGGATACAGTGATTTCCCCTTTTAACCTGTCTCAGACAGGAACTCTTATGGTGGAAGGATCAAGTGAAACTCTGCTTAGGGCTTCCCTTCACTCCTTCAGCCCTAATTCGGGAAATGAACATGGATGGCTCGGACAAGGTATGGGGGTCCTGGCAGGCATCCAATGAATACAGGGCAGATGGTAGCTAACACTACTAAAGGAGCCATCAACTTGAAGGAAATGAGGGCTGCATCCAAGCTTTTCAAATTTTTTCACATTTCTGGAAAGCAGGTGCCCTATGTGTGTTCACTGACAACACACCACTAATGTGGTATATAAAGAACCAAGGAGGGGATCTTACTGATGCTGCAGATTAGCACAGAAAGCCTGGGACCTTGCCACCCAGAGAAAATGTTCATACACACATATATCCCATCACAGGACGATGTGTTGGAAAACTCTTAAATCAGGTCCTTGTTAGGACCTTTATGAATGGGCCATGAACAGATAGGTTTTCCAGGGCATCCTTCAGCGTTGGGGGTCTCCTGAAGTAGAACTGTTAGTTTCAAAGCCCAGTGAACAACTTCCACCATTGTGCTTTAGGGATCCTTGCCCGTCAGCTTTGAGGACATAAGCTTTCACATTTTATTGTACAGGGAAGTTCTGTACACCTTCCCTCCACCAACTGTCATTCTAAGATTTCTTTTAAAGACCCAAAAAGAAAAAAAACAAAACTCTTCTTAGTGATTCCCTTTTGGCCAAGACCGCATTGGTTCCCTCTTCCTTTTCCTCTAGCCATGGGCAAGTACTTCAAACTGCCATACCAGGCAGATCTTATCACACAACAGGAAGGGTTACTGCTTCCCCCTAGTCTGTCCTCTCTAAATCTACCTCACTGGATGATAGAGTTCGTATTCCTTGAGGCACAATTTTTCTGAGTAGGTTAAGGTTCTCAAAGACACCAGGAGACCCACCACTTGAAAATTGTACATAGTCAAATGGAAGAAATTCTCCTACTGGTGCTAAAAGAATGGACAGGACCCCAGATAATCAGAGGTACATTCCATTTTTTAATATCTGTGTGAATTCATACAAACGGGTCTGGGTCTTTTCTTTCATCAAAGCTGACCTATCAGCTGTCTCTGCTTGCTTACCTCTCACTCGCCCACTTATTTCCAGATCTGAGATCAAGTTATTCCTTAAAGGAGGTCCTGCATCTTATACCACCTAGAAAGCCTGTGTTTCCAGATCTGAGATAGTTATCCCTTAAAAGGGGTCATGCATCTTAAACCACCTAGAAAGCTTGTTACCCCTTCTGAGGTCCTTAACTTTGTGCTTAACCCCTTGTGAACTGGCAGCATCAATAAGTCTCAAATTCTGCTCATGGAAAATTAACCTGCTTCTGGCCCTGACATCAGCTAGAAGAGTTCAGAGCTTCAGGAACTCATGGCCTTTCTTCCTTTTCTTATTTTTCTCAGACAGTGTGTACATCTGGGCTAATCCTTCATTCATTCCTAAAGTAGTGGATGATCTGCTGTCTCTTTCAATCATGCCATAAACCTAGCTACCTTCTTTCCTAACCTGCAGGATTGGGGAAAAGACACTGCATTCTCTCGACTTTCACAGACCGCTAAGAATGTTTGGCTAAAACAAAAATCTATTCAAAAATCTGATCAAGTATTTTTCTTTCATGGACTCTAAACTGGGCCAAGTGGTGTCCAAGCAAACCATTGCAAGCTGGGTCTCTAAGGCCATCTCCTTTTGTTACTCACTGTATGGCAAGTCCTTGCCCTCATACCCTTGAGATCTCAGTGTACTAAAGCAGTAGCAGCCTCTGGAGCTTTCCACAAAGGAGTGGATGGCGGACCCATACTGGAGGCTGCCACCTAGTCATCTGTGCACACATTCACTAAGCCCTTCACGATTGATGCCTTTTCAAGGTTCAGGGCTTCCTTTGCTAGGTCAGTTCTATCTGATATCTTGGAACATTTCTGTCTTTTGACCAACCACCCTTACTTTCCCTTTATCTCTAGGGAATCATCCATGTGCTAGGGGTACTGCAACAGTGATTTCAGTTAGGACAGTTATAGTTGTGTAAGAATTTACCATAACAGTAGATGTCCTGTTGATCACTGTTGCAGCATTCCTTCTTACCTTTCTTCCCCACTATACTTTTTTCTCCTTGGTTCCCCTTTCTTGCTTAGTCCCTATCCTGTGGGAAACGCACTGGAACCAAGGGGACATTCTTACCACTTCATACTATGCTCACCCTAGCTAACCATTTTTTCTATCTCTGTGGTCTTCAGGCCACTGGCTTGAAGATGGTTTGAGGATTTATGCATGTATGTCCACCTATATACTTCTACACCTGCGAGCTGAGGTCACACATCAAACATACGATGCTGGGAATGTAAAACTTGGGTACCCTGGCCTCATAACAGCAGTGATAACCCATGTGTTAGGAATACTGCAACAGTAATCACTAGGACATCTACTGTTAAAGTATGTTCTTACCCAACTGCACTTTCCCTTTATTAAAAACCCTCCACTTTTAATATTATTTAAATTTGCCTTCCTGGTTAGGAAAGTTGTTTCTAATCTAAAAGTTTTGTGTTTTGACAGACGGTCATGAGACTTAAATTGCGATTCTGTTTAAAAGTATAATCTGATGTCAATTTTCATTCATTCCTCAGTAGTTGGTTCCAGATCAGACCTTTGGAACTGACACGGCCGCTTTTTGCTTTGGTCCCCTACCATACCTCTGATCTCATTTGCCACCTTTGTGTATAGACGTGGTCTCTGTGAGCTCTCGAGTTTTAGTGGATGTTCTTCGTGTTTCACTGTTGCAGTCATTACGTTTGGGTAATCTGCTGGCAAGTTGCCCTCAGTCGGCCTGAATAACAAAGTCTGGGACCTGTGTCTGTTGCTGTCTCCTCTTCCAAGAAGTCAGGGGTATAAAACATGCAGCCGACGCCATTTTATTCAGTCTTTCTTGCCACGCGGTGCCCGAAGCAGAAGCAGTTCGCAAGTGCCGGTTGGCCGACTCCTGAAATTTTCACATTCGAGTTTCAGAACAGAAGTCTTCAAACTAAAGCCAAGTACCCCGTTGGGGAAACTTTTTCTTGCTCCTTGCAGATGTCAATAAAAGTTAATTGCATTACTTATGGGAAGCAAATACCTCATAAGGATTTTCATTTGTACTGTATTCCTTGCCTAGGCCCAGATCATAACGTGCCTTGCTGTAGGTTTTGTGCTAGATTTAACCAACACACTATTAAGCGTTTGCATATTTTTGCTTCTAAATATTTTGGATCAAGATTTAATTATCCCGAAATGTCGTCTGTTAGCAATCCGACTACCGGATTTCACAAAGAATGCAAAGAAACAGAGACAGGCTGTCGAGGTCCAAAACCGATTAAGCTTCTCCTAAGCCAGTCGCAGGTTTGACGGTACTCGGTGAGGCGCTTTCGCAGCCCCTGATACCCGCTACTTTTGAGTCGCAGGCCTCTACCGAGACCCATTCGGAGTCTGGTATGCCGCGAGATTCTCAGAGTATTGAACCCACGGATGTCTCTCTCTTGGATGGGTCCGGAGCCGCTGAGCAGGCACTGGCTTCTGAGGGTGTTTTCAGGCCTCAACATTTCTATATTAAACCGACGCCAGCCTCAAAAATTAGGTCAAAAACATCTTCAGTGTCTAAAAAACTGAAGCATGAGCCACATGCTCAGGCCCCTATGCCTAAACAACAGACGATCAAAATGGCTGAGGACTTAATTACCTTGATCAGGGGTTCCCAACCCCCCCCTGCTAAGAGGCCTAGTCAAGGCACGGATTATGAATCTTCAGATCAGGATTCCATTTCTTCTGATTCCTCTTCTGATCAGGAATTTTCTGTTCCACCCTATGAGGATTCTGATGCAGAGGAATCCATCCCATCTGCATCTCTTCCTGAGGATTACTCTTTTTGGAGAGGCTTTGCATACTTTAAGGGAACGTTTTCATTGGGAGAGTCAGGACTTCTCCGAATCAAAAAAGAGGCTTAGGGATTTTCTTCTTCTTCCTCAGCATAGGCCTTTGGCAATACGTCCTGTATTAGACATTGTTTATGTGTTTTCAGAATCAAGCATGGCTCCCGATTCCCTACCCTCCGGCTCCTAGTAAGCCAGACAGATATTACAGGGTTCCTGACTCCCACAGGTTTCTATTAAAAAATCCTGCTGCTGATCCTGAGACTATTTCACAGGGTCCCAAGGGTGTAAAGGCCTCTACAGCCAAAAATCCTACCCCCTCTGATAGAGATTCCAGGACACTGGATAGATGGGGAAAGGTTTATACGTCTGCAACCTTGGCAATCAGGGCCTTAAACTGCCAGTTTCATATGCTTAAATATCAACAGCATGTTATGGGCTTACTGAAACAGAAAATGATGTTGATTTCTGATTGTGTGGAAAATAGAGTTATAGGAATTATTGCATTCAGCAGAACAAGTTGGAAAGCATACTTTGCAATGTAGTTTTGATTCCTTGGAGGCCTCTTGAAGGGCCGCAGTTACTGGATCTGTGATTAGAAGGCATGCCTGGCTCCAGGAGCAAAATCTGCTTGATCATGTTAAAGCTAAATTGTTGGATGCCCCTTGCAGCATGATACTCTGTTTGGTAATAAGGCAGAAGAGGTTTTAAAGAAAATGGAAGACAAAGCTAAATATATGCAAATTGGAAAAGATTTCTTGCAAGTGCAGCCACCCAGGTTCAGTAGGCACTGGCCTACTAAAAATTGGTCCTTTCCTGTATCTAACAGAGCCACTCAAGGCAAATCCAGATGCTCAAAAGGCTCCAGATACCAATCACAGGGTTCTTACAGGTCAAAGCAGTGGGGTGCCTCCACCTCCAAATCTGGAGGAAACAAAGCACAACCCGACAGTAATCAGTCTCAATGACTTTCCTCTACCTTCACCAAGCATGTAACTTTTGGCAGCCCCCTTGGGGGGAAAACTAGCACTTCATGCTCAAAATTGGCAGTTAATTACCCAGGACAAGTGGGTATTAAACATAGTATCCCAGGGGTACAGATTTAATTTCCATACTTTGCCAATTCCAAACGGATGGCCAGATTTGCCACAAAAATCAGTGGGCAGAGGCTCAGAAACAAGTTATGTCCCTCTTGGATATGGGGGCTATTCAACCAGTACCAGAAAAGGAAAAAGGACAAGGTTTTTATTCAAGACTTTTCCTGGTACCCAGAAAAGACAGTGCCTGGCATCCGATACTGGACTTAATGATTTTGAACACGTTCCTGGACATTCTAAAATTCAAAATGCTGACTTTACAACAGCTACTGCCTATGCTGGGCAGGAACACTTGGTTAGTGACTCTAGACTTGAGGCATACCTGCATATCCCAATAGGGGATTCATGCAGAAGATACCTCTGCTTCAAGGTAGGTTTTTTGCATTACCAATTCTCTGCACTGCCCTTTGGCTTCTCTACTGTACCCAGGGTCTTTACAAAGTGCCTGGCACCTGCACCCAGGGTCTTTACAAAGTGCCTGGCACCAGTAATTGTTTTCTGCAGACAAAGAAGCATACAAATTTATCCTTATCTGGACGACTGTCTCATTTAAGCAGAGGAAAAGGACACTCTTCAACATCTGGCATTTGTAAAAAGGCTTCTAACATGCCTAGGGTACACAATAAACGAAAAGAAATCCCAACTGGTACCCTCTCAAATAATTACATTCCTGGGTGCAAGCTTGAATACAACTGTCCAGATGGCTTACCTTACGCCAGACAAACAAAGGCAACTGACAACATACTTCAAACATATGGCAACAAAAATCTAGTTATCTGCAAGACAAATTCTGCAGGCTTTGGAGTTCATGGCATCCTGCATTCTACTAATTCCATATGCGAGACTGCATACGAGGAAACTTCAGTGGTACCTAAAATGTTTATGGAGTCAACATCGTCACAGTCTGGAAACAGATTCCTCTCATTCCCTGTCTACAACAGGAGTTTCTTTGGTGGGTAGACATGTCACCAAAACAAGGGACTGTCATTCAGTCTGCCCCCTGCCACCCAAACCCTGACTACAGACTCATCAGATTATGCTTGGGGGGGGGGGGGGCCCACCTGAAGGGGAGATGCGTTTAGGGCAAATGGAGCCCAAAACAAATGCATCTGCCTATCAGCCAGAAAGAGATGCTAGCTGTTCAGAATGCTGTGACAGCCTTCAAGGACTTGCTTCATCCAGGACAACTATTGATAGACGGACAACACCACTGTTATGTGGTATATAAACAAGCAGGGGGGTACCTATTCCTACCCCCTTTGCAGACTAGCCATGGCATTGTGGAACACAGCTTTGACTTGCCAAATACATCTTCAAGCTCAATTCCTGCCAGGAAAGCAAAATACTCTGGCAAACGACCTAAGCAGAAATCTTAAGGACCCGCATGAATGGAAACTGGATCCACAAATCTTCAGCATGTTAACACAGAAATGGGGGAGCCCAGACGTAGATCTATTTGCCTCTCCCCAAAATTATCAGCTGGACAAATTCTGCACAAGAACTTATCACAGAAAAGGATGGAAAGTGGATGCCCTATCCTTAAGTTTTTCAAACTGATCAGTCTATACTTTTCCCCCTCTTCCTCTTCTCTCCAATGTCTTACTAAAAGTCAGACAGGAAAAACCAAAAATGATACTAGTTGCTCCAGACTGGCATCGCCAGCACTGGTACCCAATTCTAAGGAATATGTCTCAACTTCCTTCTTGGTACTTGCCTCAAATACCTCATCTACTGTCTCAGCAGAACAATCAAATTCTGCACACTCTGCTCCAAACACAGAGTTTTGCAGCATGGCTGATCATTTAATTATTCAAACACCACCTCTCAGTAAATCTCTGATGGATGTCATTTTTGGAAGCCAGAAGGCCTAGTACTAGAAAATCTTATGCTGATAAATGGGAGAGATTCTGTGCTTGGAACCAAGCACAAGGAACAGACACAGCAAAGCCCAATATTCCTCAGATTTTACAATATTTGACTGAGATGCTTGACAAGGGCCTATCTTTTTCTTCAGTAAAAATCCATGCCTCTGCCATCTCTGCTCATTACAACACAGAACCCTCCCATCTTTTCTCCTCCTCTGCTTGAACAGTATCTTAGGGGGCTAAAAATTTAAGGCCTCCTAGATCATCACCAACTCCTGCATGGGGCCTCAATTTTGTGCTGGAAAAACTCACCCTGCCTCCTTTTGAACCAGTAGCTACTGCGGATATAAAATTTCTATCTTGGAAAACGGCTTTTCCGTTGGCAGTCACTTCAGCAAGAAGGATTTCAGAACTACAGGCTCTCGTGGCTGTGGAGCCTTTTATTACATTTTACCTGGACAGGATGTCCCTCAGGACCAATCCTTCTTTTATGCCTAAGGTGGTATCTAGTGTGGCTCTTAACCAGACAATTCACCTGCCAACATTTTACCCAAATCCACAGAACAAGGGAGAGCGGATTCTGCATTCATTGGACGTACACAGATAACTAAGATTCTACTTAAACAGGACCAAATCTCTAAGAAAGTCTGAGGAACTACTGGTGGCATTTGCTGCAGGGTCAGAGGGGAAGGCTATTTCAAAGCAGACTATTTCTAAGTGGATAAGCCACTGCATTCGTTTCTGCTACTTGAACCATGGTAAACCTGTGCCCAAGGGGATCAGGTCACATTCCACCAGGGCTGCCTCTACCTCAGCAGCTTTTCTCAGAGGGGTTCCAACCAAAGACATTCTAGAGGCTGCTACTTGGAGCTCTGTTCATACCGTCACAAAGCATTATCATTTGCCTCTCTTCTCCAAATCCAGGGAAGGCTTTGCCACTGCAGTTCTGCAGGGCCTTATAGCCGCTCCTAATGCTATTTAGTTCTATCCTCCCATCCAAAGCTTTGGGATTCTACCTAAATGTAATGACTGCAACAGTGAAACACGAAGAACATAGTACAGTTGTGTACACTTACCATAAATGTAGATGTTAGAGTGTATTCACTGTTGCAGTCCAGGTTACCCACCCACCATCCCCCTTTTCTATAACTTTTATTTCCTTCACTATATACTAAAGCCTTTGTGGTGTATTTGCTTTTAGATGAAGGTAAAGTTTATGTTGCTAAAAGTGCATTTGCATATATTTCTGTTTTTATATATCTATATCTATCTATCTATATCTATATATATATATATATATATATATATATATATATATATATATATATATATATATATATATTTTTTTTTTTTTTTTTTTTTTTTTTTTTACTCCCCATTTGGGGGGGCACCTGACATCTGGGGCAAGAAAAAACTGAATAAAATGGCATCAGCTGCATGTTTTATACCCCTGATGACCTGACGTCATGGAAGAGGAGACCGCAACCGATGCAGGACCCAAGACTTTGTTATTCAAGCCGACTGAGGGCACCCTGCCAGCAGATTACCCAAATGTAATGACTGCAACAGTGAATACACTTGAACAACTACATTTATGGTAAATGTATACAATTGTACGTTTTCTGCTTAGATAAATGAACAAATTGTTTCCTTTACTATCTTTTATCCTTGGTATCTGTGTATTTTAATTCCTCCCGTTGATTACTATTGTTGGTATCTTTACCATTGTTGGTAATTTTCTTTTTCTTTCTATTAAAAAAAAAAAAAAAAAAAACTACTACTTAGCATTATTCTGTTTTTCTTTTTAAGATGGCTGAAAAACCTTCAGGCTTTAAAAACAAAAATTGTAAGGAGTGTGGGCATACGATATCCTGCTCTCTGATGCTCATTATGATTTCTGTGTTTATTGCTTGGGCCTGGTACATTTAGATGCAATGTGACATTTGTAAAGCTTTTAATCTGACAGCCTTAATTGATTGGAAAAACAAACTTATTTTGAAAGGTCTTCTGCCTGTGACCTTCTTGGAATCATTATGTGGATCTCAATGCTCCCAAAATGACAAAAAGGAGCCCAGAAGGTGGCCATTGGACCCTTCGGTATCCCCCACTCCATCTTCTGATCCTACCTTGGAGCAGCTCGTTAAGTATCAACACAGTCAGATCCGAAGATTAAATCTTCGTATCTGTCTACATCAGATGTCTGATCTGTTTCATTGGATCTGATACCTTCAGATCCCAAATCACTCCCTCAGACCCAGGTATGTGTCCTCTGCCATCACCTTTTTAGAGGTATGCCACCATTCTGGGTCCCCTTCAGTGACCTCTCCTCATTCTGTCCATACCTGCTTCTGTCAAACTCCTGGAAGAATGGGAAAGAGAAAGTCTCTCTTGGCACAGATTCAGATGGAAGTTCTCCCAGTGCCTACCCCTTCAGGTCTGAAGACCTTTACCAGTGCTACTCCGCTCATCTTGACTCCTTCTCCGATCTGACCCTTGGCTTTGGAGCCCTTCCAGGACCACGTGTATTGGATCCAAAGATTGTGATATCTTCTGCTCCAAGACATACTTGTGTTGGAGCCAAATGACTCTTGGATCCTTAGTATCATTCCCTGGTCCAAGGTGTTGGAGTGGACTCTGCTGATGATCCGGAAGCATGTCTTCTTTGCTCCGACGGCATCCTTCTCCCCGGAGTGCTCTGCCTTTGAAGTGGTGGAGAGAGTGTTCTCTGCTTCTGAAGGCCACACTATTCTAACACCCCCCGATCTTCCCTCTGGATCCCATGTGTCTTTGTCTTGAGCCTCAACACACTACTCCACAGGGACAGCCAGTCTCAAGGCTACCAAGCACAGTACACTTGTATCTTCCTATACTTCTCCTGAACATCCCACCAAAGAAGTTCCTAGGAAGAGAAAGTGCAAGAGGAGCCACTTAGACTCTCCTTGGGAGTTGGTCACAGAAGATAACGATTTTTGATGAGGGGGAAGGGTCCCCAAAATCACCATTTGATATCTTCTTTGGAGACATCCTTGAGATTCTTAAGCAGGGGGTAGATGGTCTACTAATAACTCTTCCCAAGAGAAATCTGTGTTCCTGGAAGCCTTTGGGTGTGGCCCTTCTGCCTCCTGTGTAACTGCACCTGCAGATGAGTTCATTGATTTGATGTTTAGTTGGGCATGGAAGGAACCTGATGTGGTTGAGCCAGTCCTAAGAGACCTTGGCACCACCAAAAGGAAGAAAGATTTGGAGCAAAGGAGTACCAGCAGATGCCATGGTTGTAGCGAAGGCCACAAAGAAAGAGTTAATCTTTCTATCGCCCTAAGAGGGAGTCCAAGGCATTGGACAGATTTGGGAAGTGTGTATATGTTTTAGCGACCTTTGCACTCGGGTTGCTGAAATATTTGGCCCACTTCACCAGACTTCAGAGGAACTTGATTAAAGAACTTTCCAAATTCCTTTCTGGGAGCAGGACTTCTGAATCAGAGCTGTATTGCCTCACAGTTGACTACCCTACATTTTATCACAAATTCGCCCAGAAGGCTCAATGTTAAGTTGTCAATCTCGCCTTCATTCTTGCTGGATGAGTTCTGAGCCGACCATTGGCTCCGACTCTGCCTATACTAAAGCTCGAGAGCTATTTATACCGGCTCGAGGCTGCCCTATATCCCACAATGCTAGGCGCTAACTACCCAGATCTCGTTTGCCGCTTACAGCTGCGAGGTGTGTTTATTACCGGCTCTGCAGGTTAGATTTTATAATTTGTGAATTTCTCCCTTTTAGTCAGATTTTCAGTTAGTTTTTTGTCAGCGACCATCCCATTAGCTTCCCTTCATAGCTAATCTCCCTTCCGGTCCCTTTTAATTCCTTAATCCTAACCCCTTCTTTGGTTAGAAGGTTAGGCCTTTGGGCCTATTCCTCTTTCTTTAAATTGTCAGTTTAAATTGTTGTGTGACTGACTTAGCTTGTGTTAAAGGGTGTCTGTGTGTGTGTATTTTTTTGTACTTTTTAGGATGTCTAAAGACACCAGGGTCTCAGGCTTCAAGAAGTGTGACTCGTGCTGTCAGAAAATGTCACTGACAGACGGTCACACTTCTTGTGTTTATTGCCTGGGCCTACTGCACCTGCAGGACTCTTGTTCTGTCTGTCATGCGTTCAGTCCAAGAGTCCTGCAGGAATGCAGAAATAAGTTAATTTTGAGGGGCTTATTAAAGCCTGAAGGTTCCCCGACCAAGTCATCGTCGGGGAAGCCTTCGAAGCCATCCAAGCCGTCGGCTCCGTGTTCAGAACCTTCGACTGGTGGTGCTTTGACTGCTGCTACATCGGCTCCGTCTGGAGCCGATGTTTCCAAGACGCAGTCTTCCTCATCGGCTCTGGCTGGAGTCGACGTTTCTCAAAGTCAGTCTTCTACATCGGCTCGAGCCGGAGCCGATGATTCTAGGACTCAGTCGGCACCGATAGTGGTGTCGGCGCCATCTGCCAGCCATAAATGGTCCGGGTCTCCGTCCTTGGAATCTGTTCACTCTGCTCCGAGGTCTCCCTTACTCTTGGAGCGGAGCCATCGAACCCATTCCTCTAGGTCTTCCAGGCTCTCGGACCATGACCTCGAGAGGGTGGTTAGTAGACTTCTTAAGTCTCAGGCACTAGCCCAGATGCTCCATAGCCCTTCTCAACAGACAGTGGCTATTCCCACCCCATCTTCGATTCCTCCTCTGACTCTTCCTCTGAGTTCGGAGCCGGAGCTTGTGGGAGCCATGGCCGTCGACACATCGGAGCCGATACCTCACCTTTCGGCTCCGGTCTCTTCCATGGTCCCATCCTTGGAGGGATCCGGGCATATGGACTTCCTCGTCTCCTCCGAGGGGGCGAGTGGCATCGGACCCTTGTCCGACCCCGTTCTCCCTCTCGGAGCTTCGGCGCTGGTAAGTTCGGCCCCGACATCCGCTTCAGAGCCATCCCTCTCGGTGCCGGGAGCGGTCCTTATCTCTTTGGAGCGGGGAACTTCTGCCCTGCCTGATGGGGGTGCCTTCGAAGTCATGAGCGTGCTGGCCCCTGTGCCTGCTCCACGGTCGGCTCCATCAGCTCCTCCCTCTGTAGTGCCTGCTGCGGTCTCTACCCACCCTCTCATTCCTGACCGTAGAGATCCAACGCCTCAGGTTTCCCCATTGGGAATATCCTCCTCTTCCGAGGTTTCCCCTGATCTGTCAGGGGTACCCCCTTGGAAGAGAAAATGTAAGAGGAAGCATGTGGACTCCCCTGAGTCCATTACATCGGACACCGACTTGGATGAGTTGGAAGGGTCCCCATTGTCCCCCTCTGAGGATGTCTCCTTTTCAGACATCCTTGAGATCCTGAAGCAGAGGGGGAACTGGTCTACCCTTAATCCTTCCAAAGACTAGTCGGTTTACCTAGAGGCGTTTGGCTCTCGCCCTTCCACCTCCTGCGTGTCTCCGCCCTTTGACCCCCTCATGGAAGTGGTGGCACGGAAGGCGTGGACGGTCCCTGATATGATGGAACCCACCCCACGGAGGCCTTCAAAATTCATAACAGCCCATTCGGACAAAGTTTTTAGCCAGGGGTGTCCTGGTTGACGTCATGGTGGTGGCTGCAGCCACTAAGAAGGAACTGGCTGATCCTTCAGTACCTGTCCATCCTCCTAACAAGGAGTGTAGGACTATGGAGAGGTACGGCAAGCGGATGTTTTCTTCAGCGACCTTTGTCATGCGGTCGCTGAATTATCTGTGCCACTTCACCCGCCTTCAAAGAGACATGCTCAAAGAAGTGGGTGAGGTCTTACAGGATCCAAGAGCTGCGGGGTCTCAGGACAAAATAAACCCCCAGCTGGCAACCCTGAATTCCATTGTCAACTCCTCCATGCGGCTTATTTCCTATGCGGCCGATGGGGCGAATAGGGCTGCAGGCACAGGCGTGGCCTTACGGTGTCACGCCTGGATGCGGCTTTGTAACTTTGCAGACCCCTTTAAGGCGTCCTTCACTAACTCCCCCTTTGACGGTTCAGCTTTGTTTGGACCTCAGGTGAAGGATACTTTGACCTGATGCGAGCAAGAAGGCAAGACTCTCTCTGCCATGGGAGTCCGTTTTTCCACCCCGTCTAGACCATACCCTAAGGGTCAGAAGGGTGGCAAAATGTGGTTCTGTAAACCACAAGAGGTAGCGCCTGATGCAAGAGGTCAGTTCCCCTCTGGAGGCGGGGGGGGGACAATAACAGACGCCGCCCTAGGGGCAGAGGGGGTCCGCATAATAAGGGTAGCAGAGAGTCTCTTTCTGGCGAACCCTTCCAGCATCCCTGAGAAGCTGCCCAACTGTCCGCCTTCGGAGGCAGTCGGGGGAAGGTTATCACTGTACCCACAAGCCTGGCTTTCTCTCACCCAAGACAAATGGGTACAGTCTATCATATCTGAGGGTTACAGAATTCCTTTTATCCACACCCCAACTCAGCCAAAAGGACCCCTCCCAGACGTTCCACCCAGGCTAAGGGAACAAGCAGTACTAGAAATATCAAAACTGCTAAAAAGAGCCATCCAGCCAGTCCCAGCAGACCAACAAGGATCCGGAATCTACTCCAAGTTCTTTTTGGTACCAAAAAAGACAGGGGACTGGAGACCAATATTGGATCTCAGCAGACTAAACAAGTCTGTAAGAACGAAGTTCCGGATGGTCACGCTACAGTCCATTTTAACCTTTCTGGGTCAGGACGATTGAATGTGCTCAGTAGACCTTCAGGATGCGTACTACCACATCAAGATGCACAGGTGCTCCAGGAGGTTTCTCCGCTTCCAGCTGGGAGCCAGTCACTATCAGTTCAGAGCCCTGCCCTTTGGTCTCACTACAGCCCCCTGAGTGTTAACCAAATGCATGGCAGCTGTTACGGCTCATCTGAGGCGTCAAGAATTCCAGGTGTTTCCATACCTAGACGACTGGCACCTCACTGCCACCACCAGGCGTCAGCTTCTCCTCTCCAGAGATTACACCATTCATACTTGCAAAGGGCTAGGTATCTGCATAAATTTCAGAAAGTCTGCCTTGTCGCCTTGTCAGTCTATTACCTTCATAGGCGCCACCTTGGACACAGTCCGGCTCTCCGCAAAACTAACCGAGCAAAGAGTTCTAGATATTCGCAGGCATGTTCACATCCTTCAGAACAACAAAATCCAGGAGGCCAGGTTTGTCCTGAAGGTATTAGGTCTCATGGGGGCAGCCATTACTCTACTTCCCTAGCTCGCTTTTATATGCGGATCCTTCAGTGGTTGCTTTCTTTCCAGTGGTCCTTTCAACAGCTCCCAATGTCACACATTTTAATAACCCTGTCTTGCAAGAAACACCTTTCTTGGTGGATGGTCTCCCCTCAAGTTCATCAGGGCAGACCATTTGTTCCTTCTCCCCTGGTCGCCACGGTGACAACGGATGCCTCCCTGATCGGGGGGGGCATTTTCAGGACAGGACGGTCCAGGGCACATGGCAACCTTTCGAGTGCCACCTGCACATCAATGTCTTGGAGATGAGAGCAGTACTTTTAGTGTTGCAAGCCCTTCAGGACTCTTCCCATCGGGACTATTGCAGTTCAGACGGACAATATGTCTGTAGTGTGGTACATCAACAAGCAGGGCGGAACCAAGTCCTATCCCTTATGTCAAGAGGCACTCAGACTTTGGCAGTGGGCGATCTCCTCTCAGCGGTTTCTGATAGCAACGCACATCCCCGGGAAGTCCAACATCATAGCGGACAGGTTGAGCAGAGCCATTCTCGTGCCACATGAGTGGTCTCTCAAGCAGTAGTGGAAGAAATTTTTCAGAAATGGGGTCGACCTTGCTGCGATGTTTTTGCAACACCTCAAAACAGCAAGTGCCACGACTTCTTCACTCTCTTCCCGAAACCCCCCCCCCGACGAGACTCTCTAGTCCACGATTGGCCCCAGGGACTTATGTATGCCTTTCCTCCCCTTTCCATTAATCACTCAATTGATTCAGAAAGCTACCGCCATGAGAGCCACCATGATACTCATTGCTCCTTACTGGCCTCGACAGATATGGTTTCCGTTCCTGCATAGTTACCTCTTGGGGCAGCCCTGGCATCTGGACCCAGTGCCAGATCTCTTGACCCATCAGTCGGGACAGCTGCACCACTCCCTCCAATCTCTCAACCTCACAGCTTGGTTGCTCCAATTCCAACCCTAGCCAGGCTTCCCCTTATTTCTCATTCTGTGCGTGACATACTTATAGCTTCCCTAAAGTCATCTACCAGAAGGATTTATGCCAGCGTTTTTCCTTCTGGGCAGGAGCTAGAAATATAGACACTTTTACTGCCCCTATCCAA
This sequence comes from Protopterus annectens, assembly GCF_019279795.1. NCBI lineage: Eukaryota > Metazoa > Chordata > Ceratodontiformes > Protopteridae > Protopterus > Protopterus annectens. The sequence continues at coordinate 772,205,299 of NC_056747.1, read as the reverse complement.
TCGGTCCTAGACTTCCTAGCCGAACTGTTTCACTCGGGGTCTTCTTCCTCCACCATCAGAGTACAGTTAGCGGCTATTTCGAACTTTCATGTAGGCTTTTCGGACTCCAGTATCATGTCCGATAAGCTTTGTAAAACCTTTCTTAAAGGTATCTTTTTGCTTAAGCCCCCAATCAGAGACCCCCCACTGCAGCGGGACTTAAATTTGGTTCTAACTTCCTTGATTCTTCCCCCCTTTGAACCTGCGGTTTCCTACTCCTTGAAATTGCTCTCTTGGAAGACTCTCTTTCTAGTCTCCATAACATCTGCGAGAAGAGTATCAGAACTTCATGCCCTCATTTGCATTCATCCACCTTATCTAGTTTTCCATAAAGACAGAGTGTCTCTCAGGACTAACCTGTCCTTTTTACCCAAGGTTTCTTCTGAGGCGAATCTAAACCAGACTATCTATCTCCCAATTTTCTTCCCCAACTACTCCAACAGAGCGGAACAAAAGCTGCATTTTCTGGACGTTCATCGTCAGCTCCGTTGCTATCTGGATAGAACCAAGCAAGCTAGGAAATCTGAGCAGCTCTTCCTATCTTATGCGGCAGGGAAGAAAGGCCTTCCAGTTTCCAAAGTAACCCTTTCTAGATGGCTGGCCTCTGTGATTACTTTCATCTATGACCTCAGACGCCAAAAGCTACCGTCAAGGCCCAGGGCTCACTCAACTAGAGCATTAGCCACGTCAATAGCTTTTCAGGCTAGATTACCAGTAGATTCCATTTGTGCAGCAGCCACATGGGCCTCTCCTCCTACCTTTATCTCTCATTACAAATTAGACATGGCCTCCTGAAGCCGGGCTAATTTTGGTTCCACCGTTCTCAAAAGTCTGTTCCGATGAGCCACCCAGGGTAAAGGTGCTAGGGACGTGGTCCCATCCAGCAAGAATGAAGGCGAGATTGACAACTTAACATTGAGAAGTTATGTACCTACCATAATGTTCCATGTTAGTTGTCTTCTTCTCGCCTTCTTTCTTGCGTCCCACCGCCATCCCCCTAGCCTGGACAGACCTAAGGATCCTTGGGGATCTTCTTCCTGCCTCAGTATTGGCCCCCTTGGCTATCTTTACTGGTAGCTATAGGTCTAGGTGACTTACGAGTGAAGTTTCCTCTTCTCCTTATTTTGGAGATCAGAACTGCTATGGTTTCAGCTATCAAACAAGAAAGATCTGGGTAGTTAGCGCCTAGCATTGTGGGATATAGGGTAGCCTCAAGCCGGTATAAATAGCTCTCGAGCTTTAGTATAGGCTGAGTCGGAGCCGAGGGTCGGCTCCGAACCCATCCAGCAAGAAAAAAGGCGAGAAGAAGACAACTAACATGGAACATTATGGTAGGTACATAACTTCTCATTTCATATGTAGCTGAAGGTACCTCAAGGCCGGCGGGTTCAGGCATTTCCATTAGGAGACGTACTGCTCTGTAATTTTGTGGAGCCCTTCAAGTCCTCCATCAGTATAAACTTTGGAGGTTTTTTGTTTGGCCCTAAAGTTAGAGACGCTCTGCAGGTGTGAGCAGGATGCTAAGACCGTGTCTGCAGTGGGCGTACATTTTTCAGCTCCTTAAAGAACCTTCTCTAGGAATCCATTAGGTGGTCAAAAAATGTGGTTTACAAAGTCCCAGGGCTGTTTCCATGATCCATGTGGAGATGGTTCCCCCAGGGGCAGAGGGGAGAACTGCAACGGAGGACACTGCCCTTGCAACAGAGGAGGCATGCAGAACCATGGTGCAGAGATTTTCTCCGACAGACCCTGTCAGCCTTCCTGAAAGGAGGCTGGCTTGTCCACCTCTGGAGGCAGTCGGGGGGGGGGGTATTCGATCCCTGCACTAGAGAGCCTGGCTAGAAATTACAAAAGATACATGGGTGCAGAGGGTTATTTCCAGAGGTTATATAAATCCCTTTTCCCTACCCCCTCCATCACCAGTAAACAAAATTCCCAATGTTGCACTCGGAGAAAAGCAGCAGCTCTAGAAATAAAGCTGCTAGAAAAAAAAAGCCACTAGAAAGACTCATTTAAGAGGTCCCCCCAGACCAGAAGGAATCTAGAGTTACTCAAGATTCCTTTTAGTGCCAAAGAAAACCGGGGACTGGAGACCAATGTTAGATCTCAGCAATCTGAACAAATCATTTCAGTATATAGCGTTCCAGATGGTCATGGTTCAGTCCATTTTGCCTTTCCTGCACAAGGACGACTGGATGTGCTCAATAGATCTTCAGGATGCGTACTATCATAAAAGTGAACAGGTGATCCAGGAGATACCTACACTTCCGGATGGGAGCCAGTTACTACCAATTCAGAGTACTGCCCTTTGGCCTCACCACAGCCCCCCAGGGTGTTCACTAAATGCATGGCAGTAGTAACAGCTCACATGAGACTGCAGGGATTCTTGGTTTTTCCATACTTTGGACGAATGGCTCATAACTGTTCCGACCAGGCATCTTCTGATAAAAGTACGAAACTATGTACTCCAGATTTGCTCTCATCTAGGAATTACCATCAATCACAACAAATCTCACCTAGAACATCTCAGACATTGAGTTCATAGAGTTCTTGTTCAATACAGTATCAATAACCGCTTCCCTTCCCGAGGATAATTCATAAGTCTTCACTATCAGCTCTATTGATTCTACAAGCCTTGGAGTCAGTGTCTGCTGTGATAGTTCTAGTTCCTCTATTAAGAAACCATATGAGGATTCTTCAGTGGACCTTAGCAACTCTGTGGCCCATTCTACACCAACCTGTGTCCACCCAGATCAGAATAAATCAGGCATGCAAACAGTACCTCTGGTGGTAGATTCACTCAGATCAGATATTACAAGGCTGTCCCATCTTTCTTCCTCAGCCCAAAGCCACATTGATCACAGATGCTTCCCAAATAGGGTGGGAACTTCTTGGGAAAAAACGTCCAAATCGTTTGATCCCCCGAAGAGGCCACCACACATGTCAGCGTCCTGGAAATGATAGCAGTACTTCTAGTGCTGCAGGCCTTTCAAGACTCTCCCTTCTTCACTGTTGTGATTCAGACGGACAATATGTCATTGGTGTATGGTACATCAACAAACAAGGAGGAACCAACTCTTGGCTCTTGTATCGAGAAGCTGAGAGAGTGTGGCAGTGGGCAACCTCATCCAGTCAATTTCTGGTAGCAAAGCACATTCTGGGGAGATCAGCATGGTAGCAGACAAGTTAAAGCGGGTTCATTTTAGTGCCTCATGAGTGGTCTCTCAACATGCAAGTTGTGGAAAAGATTTTTCACCATTGGGGCCATCTTTGTTGCGACCTCTTTGCATCTCCCCTCAGCAACAAATGCAGCAGGTTCTTTGCCTTGATTTCCCCCCACTGGGGGAATCTCTGAGAGCTGCTGTCCTCCATGATTGGCCCCTCCCCCGATCTCCTCTGTTTATCCCCCAACCTCTTTAATCCTCAAGTTTCTCCAGAAAGCATATCGATTGAAGAGCAAAGTCATCCTCATTGCCCAATATTGGCCTTGTCAGATTTGGTTTCCCTTTCTTTGGCCTCCTCTAGTTCACCCTCCATGGACTTTGGATCCAATTCCAGACCACCTCTCGCCCAACAGATATGATTCATCTGAACATTTTAGGCCTAAAGTGGACTGCATGGTTTCTCCACTTCCACTGATGGCCAGATTATCCAGGCTGTCCTCCCCTGTCCATCATTCTTTTATCTTCCCATAAAGCTTCCAGTAGGAAGAGTTACAGTAGTAAATGGAAAAAAATTGTTTTTTGCACACAACAAAAGGACAGTGACCTTTTTCCTGCACCATTACATAAAGTTCTTGAGTTTTTGGCTACAGTTTTTAATGAGGGGGCTAGTTCCTTGACTGTTATAGTACAGGTAGCTGCCATTTCTAATTTTTATATAGGAATTAACAATTCCAGCTTAACTTCTTCAAAACTTTGTAAGGCTTTTATAAGGCATGCCCTTCTGAGAGACCATCTTTTAAAGATCTATCTCTGCCATGGAATTTGAAATGTTTTAACTCTAGCTCCTTTTCAACCATCAGCAAAATGTGAACTAAAATTTTTAACATGGAAAACTGTCTTCTTGGTAGCTTTAATCTTTGCTTGAACAATGTCTGAACTTCAAGCCTTGTTGTCTAAACCTCCTTATTTAATGTTTCGTAGAGCTAGGGTAGCACTGTATACCAACCATTCCTTTCTTTCTAATGTGGTACAGAATCCAACATCAGTCTAGTATTCTTCCAATTTTCTTCCCAGATATCATGAACAAAGGAGAATGTTACATTGTTGGATTTTCACACACAATTATATTTCTATTTGCATGGATCAAAGAATTTCAGAGAAAAAGATCAGTTATTTGCTTATTTTGTGGAATTGAAATTGGGCAAGCCAGTTGCAAAAGTAGCTTTAGCCAATGGTTAACTGATTGCATCTTCTTTATCTATAACAAATTGGGGATTGTCTTTGCCAAAACGTTTTGAGAGCCCATTCAACCAGGTCCATGGCAACTTCATCAGTATTTTTATCCAGGTCTTCCATGGATGATATCTGTGCAGCTGCAACTTGGGTTAATCCTCCTACCCTTATTACTCATTACAAATTAGATCCGGTCTTGAGGGGAAGAGCAGTCTTTGGCTCAACAGTGCTCAGAAATATCCTTCTTTAGAGTCCTCCCTGGGGTTCAGGTAGCTGGGGACTCTGTACCAGTTGTTGAGGAATGAATGAAAATTGACATCAGATAAAGACATTATGTACTCGCCATGTTGTTCTGTCTTTGTTGTACATTTTAATTCTTTCTCAACTCCCCTCCCTGCAACCCCCTACAATTTGGTTTGTGACTTCTGGAAGAATATAATAAGTGAACCAATGTTACTTCTTTTGAGCTCCAGGTATTGGGCTTCTTATCCTTGTGTAATTTCGAATGTACTAAGAAATTATAAGGCCAGCAAACAAGATCTGAGGTATGGTAGGTAACGAGCATTATGGGTAAAGGAGGACCTTGGGAGTTTCCAGTATCCCTGAGCTGTAAAAAGTGGCAGAGTTGGATTGGAGGGTCGGATCTGGACCCCAACTGTAGAAGAATGAAAATGGGCAACACAGGTGCAATGTTATGGTGAGTATATAACTTTTTTTCTGGTCAGTTTAAAAGTTGTTAAAACATTTTAAAACTGTTTTTCTTTGTTAAAGTGTTTATTTTTCTTTTGGGGCTGTATTGAAGTGTCTTTACTGTGCTTTCACTAGGAAAGTTGACATTGAACTGGCTTATGGTGCTTAGTTTCACCATGAAAGAGGTCCCATTTTCAGTTTGGCCATGAAACAAACAACTGACCTCAACCATAGGTGGGTGACTGCTGTGGCCAAAGCTGGTCCTCAGACCACTCATCCTTTACCCTGGATTCCTCTGGTGTAGCACCTGTGAACCGGGGGCTAACAGCGTCCTCTGCAGTTGCTGGGGTCCCCTCGGTGGCAAGGGAGTAAGACTCTTGGCGGTCATCAGAGAAGGTGCAAGGAAGTCCCTGTTAAGTAAGAATGTTGTGTCCATACGTGGGGAAGCTGCTTCTGCCATTAACAACCCTGTTGCCCAAAATTTCTTGTTTAATCAAAAAAAAAAAAATCAGAAAACTAAATTTCCCTGGACAGTAGTTGTTTGTTAGGACTTGGTCTGGGTGTAATTCATGCTATTGATCCTTCTTTTAAGGTGGTTTCTGGAAAAGGGATTTCTATTTTCCCGAAGAAATTCAAGAACAGGAAGACGAATGGACAGATTGTGGGTTTTTCTTCTCGGATTTCTGATTCATAATGTGAGGAGAGCATGGTATTTGATTCTCCTTGTGAAGGATTCTGTTTTTCTGAGATGGTTTCCAGAATGTGCTATTGGTTTCAGTGAGAGAGCACTGAGGTTTTTCTCTCTGAAAATACTATGAGCTGTTACAAATGCAATTTCCAGAACATTCTCCCATCCGTGCTGTGCTGCCAGCATTGGATAATGTGTGACATGGGATGAAATTTTCCTGATAGCAGCCTGCTGCCCCTAAAAATGTAGATAGATACAGTTCTTCAGTATTTTAAGTTTTTATACCTTCATCCCAAACTTGACCTAGCGGCTATAGCTATAGTTAAACCTACTTCTGCTAAACATTTAGTTAATTCCAATCCTTCACTTTCTGACAAGCATGACAAAATAATTTATAAGTATGGGAAAAATGTATAATTCTGGAACTTTAATTTATCAGTTTTGATTGTCAGGCTTCTATGTTAAGAGTTATTTTGACTAATTGTGAACGTATGATGCATATTTTGTATGGAGTTTGTAATGAGGAAATATCTGCTTTTCGTTTTGTCACAGGTCACAGCTCGTTAGAGTGTTTGTGACTGATTCTACTTTCAGAGCTATGGCCGCTAGTGTACTGTATTGATGAGGTCTGCATGGCTGCACTCTCAGAACCTCTCAGAAGATGTAAAAAGTGAGAGATTAACTCACTATCCAAAGGAGAATTTAGTTTTGGAACTTTTACTGCAGAAGTAATCAAAAGTAGAACCTATGACTACTATGAAATAGGAGTTAGCCACATCCTCTGCAGTTGCTGGGGTCCTCTCAGTGGGCAAGGGAGTGAGACGCTTGTCAGTCCTCGGAGAACGGGCAGGGAAGTCCCAATAAGTCAGAATGTTGTGTCCATCCATGGGGAAGCTGTTTCAGTGAATCTCTCAGATTTTTAAATCTTCATTTTCTAAATTTCAAAAGGGATTATCTACCCCCTTGTCCAGTTTGGCAAGTAACAAAATAAACAGCCTCAGCAAAATGCTGGTAGACAGATGTTTAAGAAGCAGTGGTGGGGGGGTCCAAAAAGAAGGTAGGACTACTACTCACAAAAACAAAGGCAGCCTTTTGAGTTTGAATTCTGATATGCTTGTGTGTTTTGAATTCTGTTAAGCTTGTCTGTGAATTCATCTGCAAAGTGTGTGCATACAGGCATTTAATGGCTTTACTGAACAATGGCATTGCATTCTGTGTTACGGCAGCCTTTCATTGAAGTTTATGATACTTTTACTTAATGTGAATGGTCCGCATGTATTTTCTTCCAGCCAGGTAGGATTAGAGCTCAGCTGGAGGTTTCTGTTCTGTGTAAAGCTGCATGCATGCGTCCGACTTTGAATTCGGAGATACTTTTACTTTGGCTGTTACTGTTACGGCAGCCTTTGAATTCTGTTAAGCTTGTGTGTGAATTCACTGCAAAGTGTTTGCATACAGGCTTTACTGAACAGCATTGCATTCTGTTAGGACAGACTTTCAAAGATACTTAGTGAATTAAGTGTCAGTATTCAGAGGTTTAAATATGAAACTGCTAGATTAAATATCAGTTGCAGAAATTGTAGGTTTATTTATAAAATGAATTGTGTATTTTATAAATCTGAGGGCATTTATTAAAAGTGGCAATGTGTATGAAGGAAACGTAATGTGATCATCACATAAGCAAGTGCTTAAAGCTCTGTCTTTAATATTTATGCAATAATAGTGGACATGAACAAAAGAGTTTCTAAAAAGAGAAGCAAATGTGCAGTTCACTTTGCTGCCAAACAGCAGAAATATTAAATTGTGTATTGGAATTGTACAATATACTTTGAGCATGAACAGCTGGTGTTTAATAATGAATACAGTGTAAGTGGATGTTCATCGTGTTTCACTGTTGCAGTCATCACTGTAGGGTTCTTCCTGCTGGCAGCCCTCGGTCGGCCAGAATCCCAAAGTCTGGGTCCGGTGTCGGCTGTACAGTCATGCTCCCTGACGTCAGAGCACCAGGAGTACAAAGCTGCTAGCCGACGCCATGTTCTCCAGTCTTTCTTGCCGTGCAGTGGATACAGTTCGCAAGTGCAGGTCGGCTGACTCCTGGTATTTTTCGTGCTTCATTCTGAAGACTTTCTTCTTCTTCTCAAAGCTAAGTACCCCGTTGGGGAAACTTTTTTCTTGCTCCAGTCCGATGTCAGAAAAAGTTAATTGTATTTCTTGTGGGAAGCAAATACCTCATAAGGATTTCCACTCGTACTGTATTCCTTGTTTAGGCCCTGACCACGACGTAGCTAGTTGTCAGTTTTGTGCTCGATTTAATCAACGTACTATAAAGCGGAGAAACGATTTTGCTTTTCACTACTTTGGTAGGCGATTTAATTACAATATGTCGTCGGACATGCTTCCGACTACCGGAGTTCACAAATGACGCAAGGATAAGGACAGGCCTCCGAGGTCCAAATCAGACGACTGTTTACAAGCAGAGCCAGCTGCAGGTTTGGCCATCGTCAGTGAGGCGCTTTCGCAGCCCCTGTCATCGGCCATTACAGAACCGCTTGCCGAAACTGACTCCGAGGAGCCAACTAGGCCTTTGACTACTCCCAGGTGCAGGACCTTCGAACAATGCTCCCTCGGATGGGTCCGGAGCCGCTGTGCAGGTACTAGCTTCCGAGGGTGTTTTCAGGCCTACACAGCTTCAGATAAAGACAAAGGCGAAGACTCCTTCTAAATCAAAGACTCAAGCCCAGGCCTTCTCTGATCCGGGACCCAAATCTCAAAAACAAATGCTCAAAATGGCGGAGGACTTACTAGCTATGATTAGGGGTTCACATCCCCCTCCAGACAAAAGGCCAAGACAAGAATTGGATTATGAATCCTCTGATCAGGCATCTATTTCTTCAGTGTCTTCCTCTGAACAGGAATACACTTTCCCTCCTTATGAGGATTCTGATGCTGAGGAATCCATTCCTTCAGCTTCTCCCCCTGAGGATTTCTCTTTTGGGGAAACTTTACATGACATGAGGGAACATTTTCACTGGGAAGGACAGGAGTACTCTGAATCTAAGAGAAGGCTTAGGGATTTCCTTCTTCCCCAACACAGACCCCTGGCTATTCTTCCCATTTTGGATATTGTGGATGATGTCTTTTCTGAGGCTAATTTAACTCCTGACTCCTTTCCTCCAGCCCCTGCAAAGCCTGACAGATATTACAGGGTCCTTGACTCCCACTAGTTTCTTTATAAAAAGCCTACTGCTGATCCAGAAACCATTTCTCAGGGTCCTAAGGGTGTTAAGGCAGCCTCTGCTAAGAACCCTATTCCGTCAGATAAGGATTCTAGAGCTTTGGAGAGATGGGGCAAAAAGTGTACACTTCTGCTACTTTATCCATTAGGGCTTTAAATTGTCAATTTCATATGCTAAAATATCAGCAATTTCTTCTGTCTGTTATGAAACAAAAGCTAGGTACCATTTCTGCATGTGCAGATAATAAGGAATTACACGATTTGATGCATGCTACTGAGCAGGTGGGGAAGCATGGCTTACACTGTGGTTTTGATGCCTTAGAGGCTTCATGCAGGGCGGCTGCCACTGGCACAGTCATTAGAAGGCATGCTTGGTTAAAGGAACAAAACTTGCCTGATCAAGTGAAAGCAAAGTTACTGGATGCTCCTGTTCAGCATAATGTTTTGTTTGGGTCTAAGGCTTAAGAGGTGAAAAAGAAAATGGAGGATAAGGCAAATTCCATGCAAATGGTTAAGGATTTCTTACAAGTTCAGCCCCCAAGATTTAGCAGAAATTGGCCAACTAAAAATTGGTCCTTTCCCAGCTCGGACAGGCCTCAGAGGGGTAGATATAGGTGCACCAGGGGGAGGGCCCAAGCACAGACCTCTTTCAGACCTAGACAGTGGAGTGCTTCCACCCCCAGAGGTGGAGAGGACAGACCTCAATCTTATAGGAAACCGACTCAATGACTCCCCCTGCTTGGCTCCAGGAACCTCTCTCCTGGAAGCCCCTCTAGGAGGAAAACTCTCTTTTTCACCAAAATTGGACTTACATAACCCAAGACAAGTGGGTTCTGGATGTAGTTTCAAGAGGTTACAAATTCCACTTTCATACCTTGCCAAGACCAAACGGATGGCCAGACCTGCCAAAACACCAATGGGTAGAGGCATTAAACCAGGTGGGATCCCTCATGGCTATGAGGGCCATAGAACTGGTTCCACAATCAGAGACGGGGCAAGGCTTTTACTCATGGCTCTTTCTAGTTCCCAGAAAACAAAATTCCTGGAGACCCATCCTGGATCAGTCAGTCTTAAATACTTTCGTGGAAATACCAAAGTTCAAGATGCTTACTCTGCAGCAGCTCCTGCCAATGTTGAGCAAAAATGCATGGATGGTGACATTGGATTTAAAGGAGGCTTACCTACACATCCCTATCAGACAGGAGTGCAGAAAATACCTCGGGTTCAAGGCCGGCTCAAAACATTACCAATTCTCTGCGCTGCCCTTTGGCTTGTCTACTGCGCCCAGGGTCTTCAAGTGCCAGGCACCAGTAGTAGCTTACTGCAGCCTCAAGGGAATTCAAATTTACCCTTATCTGGACGACTGCCTTATTCAAGCAGACAGCAAAGATGTCTTACTCCAGCACCTGGAATTTGTTCAAAATCTACTCAAGTACCTAGGATTCACTGTGAACATAAAGTCAAATTTGACACCCACACAACAGATAACTTTTCTGGGTGCTCTTCTAAACACAACAACCCAGATGGCATTCCTGACATCCGAAAAACAACTTCAGCTGGCTTCAACTTTCAAAACCCTGGCGTTAATGTCTCAGCTAACTGCAAGGAAATTCCTGCAGGCTTTGGGTTACATGGCCTCCTGCATCCTTCTCATACCATATGCAAGACTGCATATGAGAAAAATACAATGGTACCTAAAAAGCGTATTGTCCCAGCATTGTCACAGTCTAGTCACACAGATTGCAGTCTTGCCTTGCCTGCAAATGGAATTCCATTGGTGGACCATGGCATGTCTTCAAAACAAAGGGAAAGCCTTCAGTCTGCCTCCAGCCAACCAAGTGTTAACCACGGACACCTCTGATTACGCATGGGGAGCCCACTTGCAGGGGAAAGGCCTGCAAGGTTTTTGGACAGAGGATCAGAAGCACCTACATATCAATTTAAAAGAGATGTCAGCTGTACAGAATACCCTCTTGGCTTTCATGGATCTTCTACAGCCAGGGCAACTACTGATACGGACAGACAACACCACAGTTATGTGGTACATAAACAAGCAAGGGGGTTCACACTCCTACCCCCTTTGCAGACTAGCCATGACTCTGTGGAACACAGCTCTAGCTTGCAAAGTGGATCTACAAGCCCAGTTCCTGCCATGGAAACAAAATATTCTGGCAGACAGCCTGAGCAGGAACCTGTCAGACCCACACGAGTGGATGCTAGACGCCCAAATATTCAGGATGATTACAGAAGCCTGGGGCTGCCCAGACATAGATCTGTTTGCATCCCCCCTCAACTACCAGTTACAGATTTTTTGCACAAGGACAATATCACACACTAGCATGGAAAGTGGATGCTCTCTCATTCAGTTGGAGGAATCTCTCGGGGTATGCCTTTCCTCCTCTACCTCTTCTTCCACGGGTGTTAAAGATAAAGCAGGACAAACCCAAGATGATTTTACTGGCCCCAAATTGGCCTCGTCAATCTTGGTACTCAACACTTATGAATCTATCCCAGGAGCCTCCTTGGATTCTACCTCAGATTCCAAATCTTTTGTCCCAACACCAGGGCCAGGTTCTGCACTCTCATATCAAAACTCTCAGCCTGGCAGCCTGGTGTATTCAGGGTCTATGATTAATTCTACCCTACCCAAACAGGTCATGGATGTCATCTTAGAAGCCAGACGGCATAGCACTAGAAAATCTTATGAAGGTAAGTGGAAGAGATTTTGCACCTGGATCCATGCTCAGGATTCTGATCCTCTCATTCCTAACATTCCATTGATTTTACATTACCTGACAGACATGTTACATAAGGGTTTATCCTTTTCCTCCATAAAAATGCATGCCTCCGCTATCTCTGCTCATTACAATACAGATCCTCCAATCTTTTCACATCCACTTCTGAAACAATATCTCAGAGGAGCAAAGAATTTAAGGCCCCCTAGGACACCACCCATACCTGCCTGGGACCTCAACTGTGTTTTGGAAAAACTTACTCTGCCTCCTTTTGAGCCTGCTGCCACATCTGATATTAAGTATTTATCATGGAAGACCGCTATCCTACTGGCTTTGACTTCAGCCAGGAGAGTCTCGGAGTTACAAGCACTCATGGCTGTGAAACCTTATATTATTTTTCATCAAGACAGAGTGTCTTTAAGGACTCATCCTACTTTCATGCCTAAAGTGGTTTCTAAAGTGGCTTTAAACCAAACTATTCACCTGCCACCTTTTTTCACTAATCCACAAAATGAGGAGAGGATCTTGCATTCCTTGGACGTGCACAGGCAGCTTCGTTTTTACCTGGACAGAACCAAAGGATATCAGGAAAACAGAACAACTGTTTGTTTCTTATGCAGCAAATTCCCAAGGCAAAGCTATTTCAAAACAGACCATTTCTAAATGGATTGCTCATGGTATCAGATTTTGTTACTCTCATCATGGAAAGCAAATCCCAGGAAAAATTAGGACTCACTCTACCAAAGCTGCTGCTACTTCAGCTGCCTTTCTCAGGGGAGTACCTACCAAAGATATTTTGGAAGTTGCAACTTGGAGTTCAGTGCATACTTTCTTTAAGTACTATAATCTCCCTCTTTATTCTAAGTCTAGCGCAGGCTTTGCTTCTGCAGTCTTGCAGGGCTTTCTAGCCGCCCCTTCTACACTATAACCACCACCCTTTATCTCGGCTTTGGGATTCAACCCTACAGTGATGACTGCAGCAGTGAAACACGATGAACATAGTACAGTTGTGTACACTTACCATAAATGTAGATGTTCGAGTGTTTTCACTGTTGCAGTCTGGGTTACCCACCCTCCTGTCCCCTCTTATACTTTTATTAGTGTGGTTTCCTACTTCACCCTTCTTCTGAGGTGTGTTTGCTGCAGGGTATGGGGTTTGTTGTATGTTACATTTTTGTTTTACTATTAGCCTTCACTTTTAGGCACCTGACATCTGGGGCAAGAAAAACTGGAGAACATGGCGTCGGCTGGCAGCTTTGTACTCCTGGCGCTCTGACGTCAGGGAGCATGACTGTACAGCCGATGCCGGACCCAGACTTTGGGATTCTGGCCGACCGAGGGCTGCCTGCCGGCAGGAAGAACCCTACAGTGATGACTGCAACAGTGAAGACACTCTAACATCTACATTTATGGTAAGTGTACACAACTGTACTTTCCAGCCACAAGGTGCCTGGTTATGTGGGGACACTTAAAAGTTTGATTAACTGCAGAAGACTGGACTACTGGTTTTGAATGAATAGAACCATATTGTACTGTTATTACCAATGAAAAATCTCAATATTGTGTGATTTAATGTATACAAATGCATGTGCAAATTTGTTAGTGATTTAGGCATCCTCAGTTATTCCTTTTTGAGGAATTATTTCTTTAATCATAATAAAAAGTATTGTGTTCTTTCATGATCAGTTTAAACTCATAACTTTAAACTTTTAACAATATGCCCTGGGGTGGTTACATACACATTTAGGTAAGTTGGCTCAATGTGAAATATTCATGATTAGCTTGAATGCTCTTGAATATTAGCATTTATAGATGGATGAAATATTCTTATTAGGATATTGTGTGTTTTCTTTGTTCCTGCATGTTGTTTAAGCTGGTAATGGAAGTAAACATATTCTATATTATTAATTGAATAGTAAGATATTTTCTTAGTGACCTTTGCTTATTAAATGCAGTTGAACAGTTTACCTACAATATTAGTTTATCTCATAACTTTTGTATTAATTCCTGCATGGAAATTTATCTCTCATTACAATTATAAAAATCTGATTAATGTTGAACTGCTGTTTCAGCCATTAAATTAGATTATTTTGTGGTTTGGTAACTGCAATCTTTCACCAGCCTTTCAGGGATACTTTTACTTAATGTGAATGGTCCGCATGTATCTTTCTTCCAGCCAGGTAGGATTAGAGCTCCGCTCGAGGCACTAACGGATCATAATTTGCTGGAGACTTTCTGTTCTGTGTAAGCTACGATTTGAAAACAGTCCAAAGGTAACCTTTATCCACCACTGGTCAGATGCATTGTCTTTGAATGTAGGTTTCAATGCTGTTTCATTGAATGTGAGTTCACTTTCAAGGACAGAGAAATTTTAATGCCAAGTCTGTTTTCATTGTGAGACTGTATTGCTTTGTTTAGCATATGTCTCTTGGTGTTTGTGCTACAAAATGTAAAATAAAAGATGTTCTTCATCTCACATTGCTGCAGTCCTTACACTTGGGTAGTCCGCTGTCCTCGGTCGGCCCGAATATCAAAGTATTAGGCTGACGTCGGTCAAGGCGCACAAGACTGACATCAGGATGTCAGGGTACATATGCGCATGACCGACGTCATATCCTCAGTCTTTTTTGCCGCATGGTCCGATGCAGAAGCAGCGTTGCAAGTGCCGTTCGGCATTCTGAAATTTTTCGAATTCAGAGTTTCAGACCGAGTCAAAGTTGGCTAAGTACCCCGTTGGGGAATATTTTAGTTTTTTCTTGCCTCAGTGGTTTACCGGATGTCAGAAAAAGTGAATAACTGTATTTCTTGTGGGAAACAGATACCGCATAGAGATTATCATACTTTGTGTATTCCTTGTTTAGGGCCTGAGCACGACGTTGTTGGGTGTCGCTTTTGTGCTAGATTCAATAAGCGCACTATTAAGAGAAGGTTAGATTGTGCCAGGTTAGTCTTCGGGAAGCGGTGCAATTACAATATGCCGTCGGATGCTCCGACGTCCGCTTCTTCGAAGAAGCACAAGGATAAAGCAGCTAAGCCCAGGCAAGACGAGTCGTCCGTACCGGACGCCGGTTCTTTAGAGGTGTCGGTGGAGCCGGTGGTTCCACGGAGGTTTCTCTGGAGTCCCAGGGGGAGACCTTGTTATTGCAGGATGTGGCCTCTCAGGAGGCAGGTCAGGCTGAAGGGGCTTCTCAGGTTACTGTACTCCCCTCCCTTCCTAGGGTGGTTAGGCCTTCTCCTTCTGTTTCCAAGGCTTCTCCCAGAGGCAGGCCAGGTTTAGCTTCAGTTGGTGTCACTCCTAGTTCTTCAGGATCTGTGCCCAAGAAGCATATGCTTAAAATGGCAGAAGATTTGATTACTTTGATTAGAGGTTCTTTGCCCCTCCTGATAAGAGGCCTAGGGTGGAACCTGAGTTGGGGAGTTTTGAGCAGGCTTCAGATGTTTCAGAGTCTTGACTGAAGACTTGCAGGAGTATTCTCCTTATTCTGATTCTGATGTGGATGATTCTACTCCTTCTGCTTCTCCTCCTGAGGATTTTTCTTTTCAGAGACTCTTCATTCCATGAGGGAGCATTTTAAGTGGGAAGGTCAGGACTTCTCTGATTCCAGGAAAAGGCTTAGGGAATTTTTGTTTTTACCCCAGCATAGGCCTTTGGCTATACCTCCTGTTCTGGATGTTGTGGAGGATGTGTTTGCAGAGGCTTCTCTTAATCCTGATTCTTTGCCTCCTGCTCCTGTTAAACCGGATAGGTATTATAGGGTGCCTGAAGCTCATAAGTATCTTTTTAAGAGTCCTAGGGCGGACCCAGAAACTGTCAGTCAGGGGCCTAAGGGTGTTAAGGCTTCTGTTGTTAAAAATCCGGTTCCTCCACATAAAGAGGCCAGGGCTTTGGATAGGTGGGGAAAGAAAGTCTATACTTCTTCCACCCTAGCTATGAGGGCTCTGAATTGCCAGTTTCACATGTTGAAATACCAAAACTATCTACTTTCTCAGTTGAAGTCTAAGGTAGATGCTCTGGCGGAAGGTATTGAGTGTAAAGAGTTACAAGATTTGGTACATGTCTCTGAACAAGTGGGT
The DNA here is from genome assembly GCF_019279795.1 of Protopterus annectens. Taxonomy (NCBI): domain Eukaryota; kingdom Metazoa; phylum Chordata; order Ceratodontiformes; family Protopteridae; genus Protopterus; species Protopterus annectens. The sequence goes on along the minus strand of NC_056747.1, from coordinate 772,189,444 downwards.
AAGCATTCTTTGCAATGTGGTTTTGATGCTGTACAGGCCTCGTCTAGGGTGGCTGCCACTGGGTCAGTTCTTCGCAGGCACGCCTGGCTGAGGGATCAGAATTTATCTGAACATGTTAAGACAAGGATTTTAGATGCTCCTTTACAATCTGATGTGTTGTTTGGTTCTCCTGTTGAGGCAGTCTTAAAGAAAATGGAAGACAAGGCTAAGTCTATGCAGACTGTTAAAGATTTTTTGCAGGTTCAGCCTCCAAAGTTTAGCAGAAATTGGCCTACCAAGGGGTGGACGTATCCTTCTTATGATTCCCAGTCTAGGGGTAGGTCTAGACGTGGTAGGGGCAGAGCTCAGGGCTCTTTCAGGCCTAGAACAGGGAGTTCACCTGCACAGTCTTCGGGTGAGGGCAGGGGTCAGTCCTTTCGTAAACAGACTCAATGACCTACCTTTTCAGCTGCCAGAGCCTTCTCGTCTGGCAGCACCTTTGGGAGGACGGTTGGCACTTTTCAAGGAAAATTGGAGTTTAATTACCCAAGACAGATGGGTATTGGATATCATACACCAAGGTTACAGGTTTTATTTCCATACCTTGCCTCCTTTCAAAGGCATGCCAGACGTTCCTCCTCAGCAAAGAATAGAGGCTCACAAACAGATTTCTCTGCTGCTCCAAATAGGAGCCATACAACCGGTCCCTCTGTCAGAAGTGGGCCTAGGATTTTATTCTCGCCTGTTCCTAGTACCAAAGAAGGGGAACACGTGGAGACCAATTTTGGATTTATCTATCCTCAACACTTATCTGGACATTCCCAAGTTCAAAATGTTGACGTTACAACAGCTTTTACCTCTGCTGGGCAAAGATCACTGGATGGTGACTCTGGATCTCAAGGAGGCTTACCTTCATGTTCCTATCAGGCTAAGTTGCAGGAAGTATCTCGTTTCGGGCTGGGACTTCTCATTATCAGTTCTCTGCATTGCCCTTTGGCTTATCTACTGCGCCCAGAGTGTTCACGAAGGTTCTGGCTCCAGTGATAGCTTTCTTCAGGCTAAGAGGAATACAGATCTATCCTTATTTGGACGATTGCCTGATTCTGGCTCAAGGAAAGGACGAACTTCTTCATCATCTACATTATGTGATAGCAGTGCTAAGATGCCTGGGGTATTCTGTGAGCGAAATAAAGTCCAGTCTAGTACCCTCTCAGGACATGTGCTTTCTGGGTGTGAGACTGAATACAGCATCCCAGATGGCCTTTTGACCCCGGACAAACAAAAGAATCTTTCTCTTTACTTCCATCAATTGTCTCATCAGTCCAGGCTGACTGCAAGGACAGTCCTTCAAGCCTTGGGGTTCATGGCATCTTGTATTCTGGTGCTTCCCAATGCCAAACTGCATATGAGGAAGCTACAATGGTATCTCAAAATGTATGGACACAGCACTGCCAAGATATGGACACTGTCATTCAGATAATACCTTGCATTCAAAAGGAATTTTTGTGGTGGGCTCAGGAATGTCACCTAAACAAGGGACTCTCTGTGACCCGGCCAGAGGCGAGTCAGATTCTAACGACAGATGCCTCAGACAAAGCTTGGGGAGCTCATCTAAATGGAAAGTGGATACAAGACACGTGGCCTGCCAGACTTCTACATCTACATATCAACTTGAAGGAGATGTTAGCAGTCCAATTTGCATTAATAGCTTTCAAGGATTTACTTCTTCCAGGACAGGTGTTGATTCTAACAGACAACACAACTGTCATGTGGTACATCAACAAGCAAGGGGGAACACATTCTTATCCTCTGTGCAGACAAGCAATGATTTTGTGGGAGACTGCTCTCAGTTTACAGCTAAATCTTCAGGCAAGGTTTCTGCCGGGAGCACAGAACTCCTTAGCAGATGTGTTGAGCAGACAAATAATGGATCCCCACGAGTGGAATTTGGATCCTCAAGTTTTTCAGAAATTGACAGTGTCATGGGGAACTCCAGACATAGATCTGTTCGCTTCTCCACTAAACTACCAGCTACCAATGTTTTGCACAAAAAGTTTTCATCCCACAGCCTGGAAAGTGGATGCTCTTTCATTCAATTGGAGCAATCTTCATGTGTATGCCTTTCCACCTCTGCCTCTCCTCCCAAAGGTACTTCTGAAGGTCAGACAGCACAAGCCAAAGATGATTTTAATAGCTCCAGATTGGCCTCGACAGCACTGGTACCCACTACTGAGAAGTCTGGTACAGGAGCCTCCATGGCCTTTACCTTCGATTCCACACCTGCTGTCTCAGGAGAACAGTCATTTACTCAATGTCAAACTTCACTCTCTTCACCTGACAGCCTGGCATATTCTGTTTTAAACCCTGGAGGGTCTCAGCTTCCACAGCAAGTTTTGAATGTTATTTTGGAGGCCAGAAGGCCTAGTACAAGGAAAGTGTACGCAGATAAATGGAAGAGATTTTTATTTTGGAGTGCAGCAAAAGCATTTGATGTTTCTAAGCCTAATTTAAGTGTGGCTCTTCAATATCTTACTGAATTACTGGACAAAGGCTTGTCCTTCTCTTCTATTAAGATTCATGCTGCAGCAATTTCTGCTCACTATGACTGTGACCCACCATTGTTTTCTCATCCTTTGTTTAAGCAATTCCTTAGAGGGGCAAAGAATATAAGACCCCCACGGAGAGCTCCTACTCCTGCTTGGGATCTCAATTTTGTGTTGGAGAAACTCACTCTACAACCTTTTGAGCCTGCAGCTACTGCTGAGTTGAAATATTTATCATGGAAGACTGCTTTTTTGTTGGCCATTACCTCTGCGAGAAGGGTTTCTGAATTACAGGCCCTTATGGCAGTTGAGCCTTTCTTAATTTTCCATAAGGATAGGGTATCTTTGCGTACTAATCCTTCCTTTATGCCTAAAGTGGTTTCTAGTGTGGCTTTAAACCAAACTATTCATTTGCCTACCTTTTATGCGACCCCCAAAATAAAGGGAAAAGATTTTGCACACTTTGGATATACACAGGCAGTTGCGATATTATTTGAGCAGAACTAAAGGGTTCAGGCAGTCTCAGCAGTTATTTGTTTCTTTTGCTTTGAGTTCTCAGGGCAAGCCTGTGTCAAAACAAACTATTTCTAAGTGGATTGGGTTGTGTATTGCTTTCTGTTATTCCCATCATGGTAAGGAGATTCCAGCTGGGATTAGGCCTCATTCCACTAGGGCTACTGCCACTTCTACAGCCTTTCTAAGGGGGGTATCAACTAAAGATATTTTGGAGGCTGCTACTTGGAGTTCAGTGCATACTTTCTCTAAGCATTATCACCTTCCTCTTTACTCTAAATCGAGGGCTGGTTTTGCCACTGCAATTTTACAGGGCATTTTGGCAGCTCCTACTGCTTTTTAGTTGTGCCATCCTCCCTTTTCTCTGCTTTGGGATTCTACCCAAGTGTAAGGACTGCAGCAATGTGAGATGAAGAACATAGTACAGTTTTGTACCTACCATAAATGTAGATGTTCGAAGATCCACATTGCTGCAGTCCAATTTACCCTCCCTCCTTCCCCTCTGTAGTTAGAGGCGGTTGTGTGGTTTGGGTTGTACATATTGTGAATTGTGTATATATTGTACATATAGTTAGTACACAGGTGTTTGGTTGTTTTTTGGTTGTCTTTTGGTTTTGACCTTTTTGTTTAGGGTCTTCTGACATCTGGGGCAAGAAAAGACTGAGGATATGACGTCGGTCATGCGCATATGTACCCTGACGTCCTGATGTCAGTCTTATGTGCCTTGACCGACGTCAGCCTAATACTTTGATATTCGGGCCGACCGAGGACAGCGGACTACCCAAGTGTAAGGACTGCAGCAATGTGGATCTTCGAACATCTACATTTATGGTAGGTACAAAACTGTACTTTTTAAATGAAATGCAGGTAATCATTGTAGAAGTAAAGCAGTATGCACATTAGTGTTTATGGTAAATGGGGGAAATAGACAAGTAATTGGATATTAGAATGGCTGCAGGGGGGAGGGCTATGTATGATGGCCCAATGCAACCATGATTTTGAGGGGGGGGGAGAGCGGCAAACTCACTCAGACAGCCCTGGGAGGCACAAACTCTAGCTACACCACTGATCAGTAGGCCATGTAGAATGACTTTTGGAGGTCCTAGTAAACTGTAATATTCTTTTGTGAAGATTAGAATATTGCCTACCACCAAACCCACATGCTGCAAGCCACCAAAAACAAAATCCTAAGGTTCATCATCTTCTCCCTTACCAGTGAACATCATTGCTACACATTTAAAAAAATGGTCACCATTTACTACAGAGTCTGGGGCCATGTTTTGTTTGACTGTTCTTCAGTTTGTGTTTGAAAGTCTGCATCCCACAATTCCATTGGAGTGGGTGGGGTTACATAATTATGTACGCAAATTTTATTTTAATCAGCATACGATTTGTACCTATTTTTCACGGGCCTTTGTCAGGTTTTTGATATTTCCTGGTTGAGAGATACAAGTGGTTTCTGAAGTCTGTTTGGTCCAAGAACAAACGCCCATTATCTTCAAATTCCAGTTCTGGGGTTTGTCAGAAGAGAAATCAGTTGGAGGAGATAGCAAATATCCCTAAATCCAGGTCCCCCTGAGAACTCCAATGCAGCTAGTCACTACAGACGCTTTGAACTTTGCTTGGTGAGTTAGTGTCAGGATGGATAAAAGTGCAAGGTATATGGGACAGCAAAGACAGATACAAGCACACAAATATAAAAAGATGAGATGCTTGATCTAATCAAGGTACTCAACTCTGAATCACCTTTGGTCCCCTGGATCTCTTTAGCTTATTACAGACAATACCACAGTCATGGTGCATCAACCAGCGAGGGGGAGCAAGGTCTTGCCCCTTATGCAGACTAGCTGTTAGCTTGTAATATAGCTTTGCAGCAGTCTCACTCTACAGACATTATCTTGTCAGAGCAAAATGATGTGGCAGACAAGTTGAGCAGGACAAAGGCAGACTTTCATGAATGGAACCGAGATCACGAGGTCTTGCAAGATTTGATTTATGTGTAGGGAATTCCTTGAGTAGACTTTTGCCTCTTGTCTGAACAAGCAGCTAACAAAAAGTTCGGATCCAGGACTCAATTTAAGAAGGCCTAGAAAACACATGCCTTTTCCTTTCCTTGGACATGAATGTTCCTGTGTGCTTTTCAATCCATTCCACTGATACGCAGGTTACTAATTTCAGAAGGAATCCTGAAAGGTCAATTGAGTTCCTTCTGGCGCAGGCAACAGTGGATCATCCTTCTTTTGGAAATGGCCAGGAACAATTACCGCAAGCCGTCTCACAGAATGGCTCTACTTGCAAAAGAGCAGGGATGTTTGATACTTCCCAGTCCTAATGACTCCAACTAACTGCCTGGATGATGGGGTTTGTACTCCCTTGAGGCACCTGTTTACCAAGGATGTGCAGCAGGTACTAGTGGAGGCCAGAAAACTTGCTACTAGAACATCATATATAAGCAAAATGGAAAAACGTTTTTTTCTAGTTGGTGCCAATAACATAACCAGCACCCATTCAAGGCTAGTTTCTGTGGTTTTAAATATTTGTGCAAGTTACTATCCTGTAGCTTTTCTTCTATATCAAGGTTAATTTGTTAGCCATTTCAGGTTGTCTGCCTATGAATCCCCCTCTTTCAATGCATTATTATGCAAAAATGTTTTTGAAAGGGATTTTTGCATAAGAAACCTCCATGAAAAACAGTGGTTTCTCCTTGGGATCTTAATTTAGCTTTAGAGAAGCTAACACTTGCTTCATTTGAACCTGCTCATTAGGCCAACTTGAGGATCTTAACATGGAAAATTGTTTTACTGATTCTTCAGTCCTCTACAAGAAGAATATACAGTGAGTTAATCCTATCTTATTTTCCATAGAGACATGGTTTCCTGAAAAACTCATACTTTTATGCCTAAAGTGGTATCCAGATTTACTTTATGCCAAACTATCCATCTCCCCATTTTCTTTCTGGAACCAAAAAAATGAGGGGGAGAAGTTATTGCATACCTTGGATATCCACAGACAACTCTGGTAGTATCTTGGTAGAAAAAAAATACTTCAGATCTTCTGATCAATTGTTCATTTCTTTGAAAGTAAGAAGGGACTACCAGTGTCAAAACAGACCATTTCTAAATGATTGTCTCAGGATTTTACCTTTTTGTCATTGTTCCCACCTTAAAACAATTCCATGCAGGGTCAAGGCTTACTCCCCCAAGGGCCTTGTCTTCACCTATGGCTTTTTGGAAAGATTTGGATTCTAGAAGTATTTTAAAAGCAGTGACTTGATCCTCTTTACATACATTACAAAGTACTGCAAGCTTGATTTCTTCTCTAGGTCTAGATTAGGCTTTGCTTGAACCACTCTCCAGGGGGTCCTGGACCCTTCCCCCTCTCAAATGTTGTAAGTTAAGGTAAATCTACCCATGTAACTTAAGCTGCTGCAACAGTGATCGATATATACAGTTGTGCAAGTAAACTTACCATAACAAATGATGTTCAAATGATCATTGCAACAGTAGCCACTTTCTCCTCCCCCCACCCCTCCCTTTTTTTTGACAGTTCAGTCTGAGCTGCCTAACTGTTAGAGAGCCTAGAAGGTGCCCTGAAGCAGTGGGCATTGGTCAGTTGTATCCCTTGCAGGATATAACCAATATAGCTTAGGCTACTGCAGCAGTGATCAATATGAAGAGCATATCTGCTCCCCAATGGTTCTTAGTTTGACACTTGTGTATAATAAGGGGAAGCATCTCCATTATATTTGCGCTTGTGTCTGTCTTTGTTGTCCAAGATACTATTCCCTTTTATCCCCCATGGCACTGTTCTCCAACAAACCCCAGTGTGTCTGTGGTGACTACTTTGGAGCAGGAGTGGAATTGAGATACCTGGATTCAGGGATATTGAATGCCTCCATTAACTGATTACTCTCCTCACAAATTCCAGAACTGGAACCTGAAAAGGTAATGGGTTTTGGTGCTGGGACCAAAGAGACTCCAGATACTATTGAAGTGTTCTCATGTGAACTCTTGGAGATAACTAGAGAATCACAGATGTCATGAGAACCAGACTTCTGAGGTATTCTGTCATAATTACCAAAGGTCTGAGTGGAAAATCCGTAGAACAGATCTAAATGTAGGTCTGTTTTTTTTCGGTGGAAGAAAAACTGTTTGCACAGTCCTGTACAATGGGGGCAAAATAGATTTTTGAGTGTTCGTTTGGAATCCCAACTTGTATAAGAGATCTCTGACCCAAGAGAGAATCCTCACCCAAAAGATGGCATGCACAGTGCTGAAAAGTAATTGTAATGATTTTGTGTCCAACTCGTGCTGCTTTACAGGTATATACATTTTTGTCTATTAAATATGCATGTAAATCACAATTGTATAAATATGTCGAAATGGAGTAACATTTAAAAAAATTACGACAGACTGAAGATCTCTGCATGAACAAAGGTCAGACTGATAGTTTGGGTCTATGTACTGTGAATGGAGAAATATTTATAGATGTTCATCATTTAATTACTGCTGCAGTAGCTTTAGCTACATGGGTTATATCCTACTAGGGATATAACAGCTGGACAGCTTCCAGTGTTTCAGATTTTTTTTACACTTCCTTCTCCAAGTTTGCAAAAGGATTTAATACTTCCACTACAGCCTTTAAAAAGCAAAGTATGCAGGTTCTGCAAGTTGCTGTAGGCAAATGTTTAAAAAAGCAAAGGCAGGGAAGCTTTAAAAAGAAAGCTGGAGCCCCCCAGAACAAAATGCAGTCTAAGTCTGACTGTATGAATGATCCCCCCCCCAACACACATTCTAGCAGTCCCTTAATCCTTCTAGAATGTTTGAATCTTCATTTCCGTCTTTGCAACAAGTGGTTTCAGACAGATGAGAGCAATCCATCAAGGATACAGGTGACAGTGAGGATTTGTTCCCTCCTTTCCAGTGGATTCCCCCTCAGGTGACAGTGAGGATTTGTTCCCTCCGTTCCAGTGGATTCCCCCTCATCTGCCAGTTCACTCTTCTTTTTCTCCCTACTGTTAATCATCCCGTTTCCCAAGGAGTGATAAAAGTTGATCCTCCTCCTCAGTTAGAAGAAGACCTTTTCAAGGATATTTCTAATGCCAAAGAGAGAAGATTCTTGGAGACCAGTTCTTGATCTTTGCTTTTTGAACCAGTTTGTGATTGTGCCCAAGTTCAGAAAGTCACTTCACAACATATCACCTGTTACTCCTCATTTGAGTTTTCTAGTTACCTTGGATATAAAAGGTGCATCACTTTTTTGTAGCTACAGGTTTCAGGCATTTAAGATTTTCTTAGGATAACATCAGATGTCCTCCTATTCCCATGTTGCAGTATTCACAACCTTTGGGTTATCCTATGTTTAGCTACCCAAATGTCCGGCCAGTATGCAAAAGCTTTAGTCACTGCAAGGTACATGGGACATCTGATGGCCGTAGGGTGCGTGGCCCATCAAAGCGACATCAACGCGTACCTTTCCTCAGAACCTCTCTGCCACCAGTCAAACGTCAGCTGTTCCTGACATTGGATCTTCGTATTTGATAAGTACCTCATTGGGACCATTTTCTTCATCTCTTTTTGGGTCACTGCATGCCTGCTTAGGTTCATGTCATCCAGGAAAGGAAAGTGTAGGTGCAGATGTCGGATCCCCCATGAGGACGCCCACGACCTGTGCCTTTTCTGTTTAGAGCCCACCCACGACCGCAAAACTTGTGCAATTTGTCAGGCCTTTTTTTCTAAGACATTTCGCAGCCGTCTGCACTCCCTAAACATCTACTTAGAAAACCAGTGTATTAAACCTCTGGCTCTGGCGATGAAAGGGCTGTCCAGTCAAAAAAATGCCAAAGTTTCCAGGCCTGAACCTACTGCTGCACCTCTTCTACCTGACATTCTCCCTTTGACCGAAGTTCACCTGGAGGAATGTATGGAACTAGCTGAGTTAGGTATAGCAGGTACCGTTCGGGAGGCCGCAGAACCTAGAGCTTGAAAGCACATCTGTGGAGGTTTTGCAGACTTCAGGCACTGATGATGAGGGGGAACCTTGGCTCTCAATAGACATCCAAATGAGTCCTTCCACTGCTTCTGAACAGTCTGAACCCTGGTCCTCCTCAGGCTGTACGCCCTCCAGTCCTATCTCTTCCTTGAAAAGGAAACAAAAGACAAAATATGTTTCTCCTCTTTCAGAAAGCCTGCCTGATTGGCAGGATTTCTCTCAAAGCTTATTTAATGCCTTCATGGCCCTTAGGCCTTCTATGCCAGCTTTCCCTCTGTTTGCCGTTCCAGTTGTCAGTCCTAGGCCTCCGACTTAAGATACTCTTCCTCTTGAAGCTGAGGACTCTTCAGATTCCTATTCACAGGGCTTTCTTTTCCTATGCCTCTCAATGGCTTCCCCTTTTGGGTATGCCTCCCCCGAGGAGGACTTTGCTGAGGCAGACTCCCCCCGGAGAGGACCACACCTTCGGTGAAACCATCTCTAAAATGAGAGAGTTTTTTAAATGGGATTCCTATGAAATGTTTGAGATTCGAAAGAGGTGGTGAACTCTTAAAAATGGGACACCCCTTCACCTTCTGCCATTTTGAACGCCTTCAATGCAGTCGCTCAAAACCCTGAATCCCAACCACCAGCCCCTAGAAGGCCTGACAGATTTTATAAGGTGCCAGAAGAGGCCAAATGTCTGATTTTAAATGTCCTGTTGCAGATCCTACCACTATTTAATGCTCTGCAGACAGACCCACCAGATTACTTCCCTTCACCTCTGTCCTTCCCACTGATAAGGACAGTAAGATTATTGAACGCATTAGCAAAAAAGGATCCACAACTGTCACTTTAGCTTTTAGGGAGGTTAACTACCAGACACACGTCTAAGTATGCCCTGGTCCTTTAGATTCTGGTTTCCAAACTTTTGGCTGATTTCCCAGACTTGCCTTCTAAGGCACAAATATCTAGCCTCATCTCCTTGTCCTCTCTAGTGACAAGACACTCTTATCAGATGCAGCTATGATGATGTAGAGGCCTCGCCCAGATCTGGAGCCTCTGCCTCCGTGCTTAGAAATGTATTCTTGGCTGAGACTCCAACCCCTACCTGATATAATCAGGCTAAACTCCTGGATGCACCCTTGGACAATTCTGCCATTTTTGGGACTAAAGTGGCTGAGCTTTTCAAGACCCTTTAGCAAAAGGGGAAGGAATTACAAAACTTAAAACATTTGTTTTCATCTCCAATCCCCAAGTTCTGTAGGAATTATCCCACCAAGACACAGTTCATAAGGAAGAATTCAGCTCCTACCCCTCATTCTAGGAGCAAAACGAGCTCCAGGAAGCAGCAGGCTCCTTCCAGGCGTGCTCTGACTTCAGTTCAGAAACCTCAGTTTCAGGATAGGGCAAGTAGCCTGTGACTTACCTGCCCCCCCCCCCCATTCCATTCCCCTATCCGAAAGACTCACTGTCTTCCTGTCTGGCAAACCATTAACTCAGTCAAGTGGGTCTTGTTAGTCATAGAAAAGTGTTACTTCATAACTTGGGTCATTTTTACCTCCTTAAGAGGCATCCCACAGCCATCAAAGGACCACCTTCCCCTTTTCCAGACAGTTTTAGCCTCCTTTCTCAAGGAACTGTCCAACCTGTCCCTCTGTCAGAAAAGGGAAAGGGCTTTTACTACAAATTTTTCCTAGTTCCAAAGAAAGATGGCCCATAGAGACCCATCCTGGCTCTCTCCCACCTTAACCTTTTTCTACAAGTACCCACTTTTTGCATGCTCCCCCCCCCCCCCCCCACTAATGCCTCAGATATTTCTGGGCACTTTGGACATCAAAGATGCATATGCAAATATCCCCATAAAGCCCAACTACAGGAAGTATTTATGATTCTCTGTGGATTCTTTGCATTTTCAGTTCTCTGCCTTGCCCTTTGGACTATCTGCTGCTCCAAGGGTATTCACCAAGTGTATGGCTCCAGTGGTAGCCTATTGCAGGGTCTAAGGGATTCAGATTTTTCTATATCTGAACAACCACCCGATCTAGGCAGGTTGCTCCACTTCATGTCACATCCATCTCCAAAAAGTCACATCTGTCATGCAGTCCCTGGGGTTCAACATCAATTTCCACAGGTCCAAACTAAACCCCTCCCAGGACCAAGTTTTCCTGGGGTGCAGGATAAGGAAAGATGTTATGAGGGCATTTCTTTCCCCCCAAAAGGTGGAAAGGCTGAGGCTATACCTGCTGTCTCTCCTCCATGCCACTGCTATGACATCGAGACAGTTTCTCAGACTTCTAAGGCTTATGGCCTCCACTATACCCATGTCGCCACTGGCAAAACTCCACATGAGGAAACGTCATTGGTACCCGAGGTCCACATACACCCAACACTCCCACCCCTTCGACCCACAGCATTACCTTCCTACCATGCCTGAGGAAGGAGATCCTTTGGTGGTTGGATCAAGTCTCTCTCAGTCTAGGACGTCTGTTACAGCCCCTCACCCCAGTCCAGGAGATGTACACAAATGCCTCAGACCTAGGTTGTGGAGCTGCTATGGGCAGCTTGAAGGTGCAAGGCAGATGGACAGGCCCCTTAAAGCAGGAGCACATCAACATCAGAGAAATGAGGGCCAACATCTTTGCTGTGAGGGCCATTGGTCACATTCTGAAGCAAGGCTCCCTGAAGTTGTTCACAGACAACAGTGTTGTACTGTGGTATGTGAACAAACAGGAGGGAACAAAATCTTACTTGCTATGCAGACTTGCACTCCAGGCCTGGGATGTTGCAGCCCAACATGGAGTCCTCCTGCAGTCAGTCTATATTTCCTTAGTTCAGAATACTCAGGCAGACACCTTGAGCAGGTCCATGTTACAATCCCACGAATGGATGCTACACAGGGATGTGTTCCTGGACATAGTCCACAAGTGGGGTACACCACAAATAGATGCGTTTTCCTCCCTTCTGAACAGACCACTTCCATTCTTTTGTACCAAGGCACACAGCCCCCTAGCAAGGGCAGTGGATGCCTTTTCTATCTCGTATCTCATGGAAGAAGATGTTTTAGAGAAGCTCACGGTTGCTCCTTTCAAACCAGCATGAAAAACCTCTCTAAAATATTGCTCTTGGAAGACTGTGCTTTTGGTGGCTCTGACATCAGCCAAGAGAGTGTCAGAACTCCAGGCCCCTCATGGCCACTCCAGCTTTTCTAATCTTCCACAAGGATAGAGTGACCCTAAGGATCAACTCATCCTTCATGCCTAAGGTGTTCAGTGAGCTGTCTCGGAGCCAAATGTATTCATCTCCCCACCTTTTTTCCACATTCCCAGAATGACATTGAGAGAGTCCTGCATTCCCTTCATGTTCACAGACAACTAAGACTGCCTTGACGAGATCCAAGTCCCTTAGGAGATTAGAGCAATTTTGTTATCCTTTCACCCCAGAGCTCTGGGAAAGGAGGTGACAAAACAAACTGTTTGCCTGGATTTCCAGGGCCATCTCCTTTTCGTTACACCTACCGTGGAAAACATTTAAACTCAAAAATTGAAGTCCAATCCACTAGAGCCATGGTCTCATCTGGAACCTTCTTCAAAGTGCTGGACACTGCTTCCATTCTATGGGCAGCTACCTGGACATCTGTCCATACTTTCACCAAACATTACAAACTGGGCCATATTTCCAGGTCTAAAGCAGGGTTTGCCAGGGCAATCCTGCATTGATTCCTCAAAAACACTTCCATTCCACCCTCCTCCTCTTCCCTTTGTGCTTTGGCATTCTAGAATAGTTGTGTAAAATATTACCATAACCATAGATGTCCTTCTCTTCCATGTTGCAGTATTCTATTCCTCTCTTCTGCCCATATATGTATGTATGTATATATATATATATATATATATATATATATATATATATATATATATATATGTGTGTGTGTAATATAATATGCAATAGATGTAGATGGACATATGTATGGATGTACGTGAATATACACTAGTTTTAATGGAAACAGAGGACTATATCAACATTATAGGAAACGTGCTAGTTGATGATCATTTTTACAAAACTGTCTCTCTAAAAGAAGTTAACAAGCATTTTGCAGTAATTGACAGGATGCTAAAAACACTTGAGAAAAATAACCAACTATCACTATCTGCAAGTAAATAACCCGTCCCTTGGCAAGTTACTTGGCATTCCAAAAGTACACAAAGACCCAGTGAATCCTCCATTCAGATTAATTATTTTAAATAAACGTACCAAGACAGAATATTTCAGAATACCTGGACAGTGTTTATAACCCCTTGGTACAGGCCACCAAATTTTATATTAAAGATTCTTGGGACTTTCTTAATGAGCTACATCATTCACAACTGGATTTTTCTGAATGTATTCTTGTGACTCTTGATGTTGTAGCACTATATACTAACAAGAGGGGTTTACAAGCTGTTGAACTGTTTTAGAAAATACGCCAATTTCAGCACCTGTAGAATTGCAACACTAATCACACATTGACCACAGCAGTTTTAACTAACGACTTTTTTCCATTTTAACACCAAGATTTATCAGCAAATAAAAGGTGTGGCTATGGGGTCCAAGATAGCGCCAGATTTTGCCAACCTGGTGCTCAGTGTGTGGGAATTAGAGACATTAATGTATCTGCCAGGATTTGACAGTTCAAATTTACTGCTGTTACATTGCTGTTTTTTTTTTTCGTGTGTGAGGGACCTGATACTGAACTAATTTGTTCATTAGTACTCTCTCCAACAGTATTCTGTTTTTAGATTTTGTCACGTTAGTGGCAAAGTAATCAATTTTCTTGACACCAAGATTTCTACAGGCAGTGACACAGGGTTTCTTAGTTCTAATGTGTACAGAAACAATTGTTTAGACTTTTGCAGCCACCATCCTTTCTTTATGAAAAAGAATGTGCTTGCGTGGTCAGTTTTAGACTATCACGACTTACCACCGATGACCATACTTTTCTTTTAGAAAGCAAGCTGTTAACACACCTGTTTGTGAAGAGACATTACCCTGAACAACTAGTGCAGGACGTTTTCACAGAAGTAGCAGCTCACAGGCACATTAAACATAGACCTATACTCAAATATGGTTTAGTGCCTAAAGACATACTAGATCAAACTGAAAACACTACCAGAAACTGCAATTTTCCTCTTCCTATCAGCAGGGATGCACAAGGCATTAGAAACATTGTGCAGAGAATTTGGAACATCATTGGAGCTGGTAAGGATTTATAACAAGTTTTAGGGAATAATCCTACCTTTTCCTTCAGAAAAAAAACACCACTCTGAAAACATCTTTTGAAAACGATAGCCCACTTTTTTTTGTATTACAAGTACAGAACAGTGTCACTAAGGGAATGTTTACTTGCAGCAAATGTGTAGTATGTCTGTCTACATTTATACTGGCTCTGAGTTCAGGTTTCAACACTGTAACATTACAGACTATTTTAAAAAACATTTTGATTGCCATTGTAAGTTTTTAGTTTATGTAGCAGTGTGTAATTTTTGCAAAGCATTTTATGTTGATAAGATGATCAGAAAGCTTTCTGATAGAGTAAAAGAACATTTGGCAGCTGTCATGGTTAGGGGTCACCACAGCGGATCACCTTGTCTGCTCATGATTGGCAGTGGAGTTTTATGGTGTCGAGTTGCCAGCCCAACCTTCCACAGAAGGCACACACACGCACACACTCATACCTAGGGCGAGTTTAGTGTGTCAAATCAACCTACAGCATGTCTTTGGGATGTGGGAGGAAACAGGAGCACCCAGAGGAAACCCATGTGACCACAGGGAGGACATGCAGACTCCGCACAGAAGGCACCCCAGCCGAGGATTGAACCGGAGAACCTCTTGCTGTGAGGTGGCAATGCTAACCGCTGCACCACAAAACGTCCTTGGAAGACACAGTTTATGCTGCCCTAAGTTTGTTTTCAAATTTCTCATATTGGAACAAGTTAACCAATTTTTTTGGAGATTGAGAGACTTTGACAGACTTTGCTTGAACTGAAAGAGTTGATGGCAGTTATAACTTAGTGCTGAGACTCCTCCTTGACTCAATGAAAACCTGAATCTTAAATGTGCATTGAGTTGGGGAATCTGACCACTCTCACTTTATATTAATATTTATTAATGTACAGTGCAATCGAAAAGTATTTACCCCTTTCCTGATTTCTTTTTTTTTTTTTTGCACGTTTGTCGCACTTAAATGTTTCAGATCATCAAACAAATATAAATTTTAGACAAAGATAACCCAAGTAAGCACAAAATGCAGTTTTTAAGTGATGATTTTATTTACTAAGGAAAAAAAAAACTATCCAGACCTACATGGCCGTATGTGAAAAAGTAATTGTCCCCTAAACCTAATAACTGGTTGTGCCACTCTTAGCAGCAACAACTGCAATCAAGCATTTGCGATAACTGGCATTGAGTCTTTCACATCGCTGTTGAGGAATTTTGGCCCACTGTTCTTTGCAGAATTGTTTTAATTCAGTCATATTGGAGGGTTTCTGAGCATGAACCGCCTTTTTAAGGTCATGCCACAGCATCTCAATTGGATTCAAGTCTGGACTTTGACTAGGCCACTCCAAAACCTTCATTTTGTTTTTGTTTTTTTTTAAGCCATTCAGAAGTGGAATTGCTGGTGTGTTTTGGATCATTGTCCTGCTGCAGAACCAAAGTGAGCTTCAGCTTGAGGTCATGAACTGATGGCCGGACATTCTCCTTCAGGACTTATTGGTAGAGAGCAGAACTCATGGTTCCATCAATCACAGCAAGTCGCCCAGGTCGAGAAGCAGCCCCAGACCATCACACTACCACCACCATGTTTGACTGTTGGCATGATGCTCTTTTTCTGAATTGCTATGTTACTTTTACACCAGATTTAACAGGACGCACACCTCCCAAAAAGTTCAACTTTTGTTTCGTCAGTCCACAGAATATTTTCTCAAAAGTGTTGGAGATCATCAAGATGTTTTTTGGCAAAATTGAGATGAGCCTTTACGTTCTTTTTGGTCAGCAGTGGTTTTTGCCTCGGAACTCTGCCATTCATGCCATTTTTGCCCAGTCTCTTTCTTATGGTTGAGTCATGAACACTGACTTTAACTGAGACAAGTGAGCCCTGCAGTTCTCTAGATGTTGTTCTGGGTTCTTTTGTGACCTCTTGGATGAGTCGTCGCTGTGCTCTTGGGATAATTTTTGTAGGCCGGCCACTCCTGGGAAGGTTCACCACTGCTCTATGTTTTCTCCATTTGTGGATAATGGTTCGCTGGAGTCCCAAAAGCTTTAGAAATGGCTTTGTAACCTTTTTCAGACTGATAGATGTCAATCACTTTGTTTCTCACCTGTTCTGGAATTTCTTTAGATCTCTGCATGATGTCTTCCTTTTTGGGATCTTTTCGCCTACTTTACTTTGTTTGACAGGTTCTATTTAAGTGATCTGTTGATTCAACGGGTCTGGCAGTAATCAGGACTGGGTGTGGCTAGTGAAATTAGACTCTGCTTTCCCAAAAATGTGATTAACCACAGTTACTTCATGATTTAACAAGGGGGCAATTACTTTTTCACATGGGACCATGTAGGTTTGGATAGTTTTTTTCCTTAATAAACAGTCATCACTTAAAAACTGCATTTTGTGTTTACTTGGGTTATTTTTGTCAAATATTCAAATTTGTTTGATCTGAAACATTTAAATGCGACAAACATGCAAAGAAATAAGAAATCAGGAAGGGGGCAAATACTTTTTCATTGCACTGTATATACAGCTGTACAAAATGTGTCGTTCTGACTGGTTAATTTTTTCCTGACTGTGTTCAGAAGTTATGCTATTGCCATGGTTACATCTCTCGCTACCTTGTGCACTTTACTTATACCTGACATTTTTTAAATTTTATCAGTTCTGAAGTTCTAGATATTACAGTGATCATCAGTTTTGCCTTCAAGTGTCTTTTTTTTTAGTTTATAAGAAAGAAGTTTGTTTTTATTTGTACAGTTCTTCGTTTACGTTATCGCAGTTTGGTTTTATTAGTTATGTGTATGGATATATATATATATATATATATATATATATATATATATATATATATATATATGTGTGTGTGTATATATATATATATATATACATATATATATATATATATATATATATATATATATATATATATATATATATATATATATATATATATGTGTATGTGTTTATATATGTGTGTGTGTGTGTGTGCGTGTGTGTGTGTGTGTATATATATATATATATATATATATATATATATATATGTGTGTGTGTATATATATATATATATATATATATATATATATATATGTGTGTATATATATATATATATGTGTGTATATATATATATATATATATATATATATATATATATATATATATATATATATGTATATAAAATACATAGAGAGAGAGAGAGATGTATGTAAATGTCCTTTTGGATGACACAGGACTTGTGCAGGTTTCCTGGGGCTGGGATTCAACTGGGGCATTCAGTTCTTAAGAAAGGTACATGCAGACATCACTTTTATGGCCTACGCACCCTACGGCCAATGTCTGATGTCCTATGAACCTTGCAGTGACTAAAGCTTTTGTATACTGGCCGTATGTTCAGGTAGCTAAGCAGAAGTTAAACCAAAGGATGTGAATACTGTAACATGGAAAGGGACATATATGGGTATGGTAAGATTTTACACAAATATTCTTTCTTTGTTTTTGCCCTTTGGTCTGTTCACTGCTGTAAGGGTATTAATAAAATGTCTAGCTCCCGAGATAGTCTGCTGTAGACTTCAGGGTATTCACATTTTTCCTTATTTAGAAAACTTACTTATCTTTGTAGAACATTTTTTCAGTGTTAGGAATCTGTCACTTGGGTAAGGGGTTTCCTACACAGGCTGAGTTTCCAGGAAAACTTGAAAAAAACATGTCTGGCTCATTACCACAAAATTGTTTTCCATAGGAAAAAGATGTTTGTCTAGCCTGAGTGAAAAAGTCAGGAACAGATCTGTTGACATAAGATTC
Source organism: Protopterus annectens (assembly GCF_019279795.1). Taxonomy (NCBI): domain Eukaryota; kingdom Metazoa; phylum Chordata; order Ceratodontiformes; family Protopteridae; genus Protopterus; species Protopterus annectens. The sequence goes on along the minus strand of NC_056747.1, from coordinate 772,171,393 downwards.
TTCAGGATTGTAGGCATCATGGCTTTTTTTTTGGTTCTCATGATACCTGTTGCAAGACATCCCATGAAAAAATCCAGTGGTACCTGAAATCTGTATGGTTTTAACGTAAGCATCCCTTGTCACTTCAGATCCCAATTTTGGGGTTTGGGAAAAGGGAGATTATTTTGGCAGAGAGAAATTTCTCTGAATCAGATGAGAGGCAGAATGGGAACTTGGATTCTGAGTCACTCTTAACAGATGCTCTTCCATATCGCAGTATTCTTTACATAAGAGATCTCCTGCCAAGGCTAGCCCAATGTCTGGTGAGTATACCAAAGCCTTTGCAATTTATAGAGATCGTATGACACACACATGTTCCTTGAGCAAGGTGTAGGGCGTAAAGGCGACGTATGCACATACATAACTCGGAACTCTTTTGGTGGCAGTCCAAATGCCATCATTGAACATTGGTCTGAATGCTTCTCTGCTGATTACCAGGTTATGTTTTGAATAAGTGCCCCATTGGGGTTTCTTCTTCTCTCTCTCTCTTTTTATTTTGGTGAGTTTACATGTCATCCAGAAAGGGAATATCTGTGTGAGAGGCAGATCCCAGAAAGATCATCATGAACGGTGTCTGTTTTGTTTGGGTGCTTCTAACGATCATGTGTGTTCTGTCTTCCAGGAGTTTGTCTCCAAGAGCCTACATAGTCGTCTCTCCTCCTTATCTGTTTACCTAGGTACCCTGCATCTAAAATTGTTGGCAAGGTGCTATGGCGGAGTCTTCCAGTCCCAAAGGTCAGCCACCTGCCAAGAAAAAGGCCAAAAAACTCAGGTCTGATTCGGCTGCTGTCCCACTTCTGGACGTCTTTCTTGAAGCTGGTGAAAACCCAGAAGATTCTGTGGTTTCAGATTCCTCTACCACAACACTATCAAAGGTCAGTATGGATCCAACTTCTCGCACATTCTTGGAGGCTTTACAGTCTGCTGTGGACATTGAGGGGAAACTTTAGCTGATTATATCCGAGGGACCAAGGGGAATACCACATGTTCTGGTTCAGGAGGAGATTCCTACTACGTTGGTGGAGTGTCGACAAGGGTTTGAACCTCCTAGAGTTTTTCGGGTAGACATGCCTCAAAGGGGGAAAAAAACATTTCCCCTGCTATTAAATATCTCCAACTTGAATGGCAAGATTTTACTCTGGGGTTGTTTAATGCTTTAATGACCTTGAAGCCTCCTCAAGGAGTCTGTGCCAGCTCCTCTCTAATCATCTGCTCCTCTTAAGAGGCCCAGAGAATGAATCCTGTGAAGAGGATTTGGATTCTGGAGAGGAGTCTTTGTTATATTCTTCTCAAATCCCTTCCTCTTTGGATTATGGACCTGATGAAGAGGATTCTGTTAGTCCAAATTCTCACTTAAAAGAACTCTATTTGGGGACAGTATTTCTCGCATAATGGAATATTTCAAATCGGATTTTTCTCAGGTTTCTGGTATTCAGAATAGATGATATGAACTACTCCCGATGGAGTCTCCCATACCATGTGCTGATGTCCTTCAAGGATGCATCTGCAGTCCTAACAAATGGGTTGTCCTGCCTCAGGCAGCCCTTCGGTCGGCCGGATTCCAAAGTCTGGGTCTGGCCTCGGCTGATGTCGCACTTCACCCGACGTCATAGCTGCTGTTAATTGGGTATAAAGGCATCAGCTGACGCCATTTTCCTCAGTCTTTCTTGCCACGTGGCACCCAAAGCAGAAGCTGTTCGCAAGTGCCGGTCGGTCAGAACCAGAGATTGCTACTACCGAAGACTTCTAAAAAGCTAAGTACCCCGTTGGGGACTCTTTCTTGCCTCAGCCGATGTCAGAAAAAGTGAATAACTGTTTAACTTGTGGGAAACAAATACCTCATAAAGATTTCCACTCTTACTGCCTACCTTGTTTAGGCCCAGACCACGACGTAGCAGCTTGTCTAGCCTGTGCTTCCTTCAACCGACGGACACTTAGACGTCGGTCGGAGTTTGCAGAGGAGTTTTTCGGCTCCGCTTTTGCTTATAACATGCCGTCGGAGACGCCGACTTCACAATTAGCAAAAAAGCGTAAGGAAAAGGACCGACACTTGCGGCCCGCGGTTTCGGCTGAAACCGCGGTTAAGCCAACCGCGAGTGTCTCGGTTTCGGCTGAAACCGAGTCCGCGGTTCTTCCTTCGGCCGAAAGCATGCCTCCTACAACCGAGGCCTCATCCAGCATTGCTGAATCTGCTACTGAAATTCCACCTGCTCTTACAGGTTCTCAGGATTTATCAGATACTATCCCCTTAGATATATCTACTCCTGCACGTGGAGCTGCTAGGCCCCCTGCATCCATGTCAATTAAGGCTTTTGCCAGGGCTAAAGCAGCTAAATCAACAAAGACCGTGCCTGCTAAAACCCCCTCTCACAGGCCTAGCTCTAGTACCCAAATGCTTAGTCTAGCAGAGGATCTCATTTCTTTGATCAGGGGATCCCAGCCTCACCCTGACAGGGCCTCTCACCCCCCTCCAGAGAAGAGGCCTAGAGCAGAGCCCCCTGAGCCAGTTTCTACTGATTACTCCTCTGATGATTCAGACAATACAAATCCCCCAGAAGGCCCTTATTCTCCATATGAGGACTCAGATGCAGAAGACTCCATTCCTTCTGCCTCTCCTCCTGAGGAATTTTCTTTTGGGGAAACCTTGCATGCTATGAGAGAGCAATTTCAATGGCAGGGCCAGGATTTTTCAGACTCTAGGAAAAGGCTTAGGACCTTTTTACATGTGCCACAGCATAGGCCTTTAGCCATTCTTCCAGTTCTTACAGTTGTGGATGATGCATTTAATGATGCTTGTACTGCTCCTGACTCTCTTCCCCCGGTCCCTGCTAAGCCCGACAGATACTACAGGGTTCCGGACACACATTATCACTTGTATAAGGCTCCTATTGCAGATCCTGAAACTATTTCACAGGGCCCCAAAGCTGTAACAGCTGCCTCCACCAAAAACCCCCTCCCCTCTGAAAGAGAATCTAGGGCTTTAGAGAGATGGGGTAAAAAAGTGTATACTTCTGCTACTCTTTCGGCCAGGGCCTTAAACTGTCAATTCCACATGATTCAGTATCAGGAATTCCTGTTAGATCAGCTAACTAAAAAACTGTCCTCACCTGAGCCTTTAGACCGTAAGTCCCTTCAAGATTTGGTACATAACACTCAGCAGGTCAGTAATCATTCCTTAAAATGCGGCTATGATGCACTGGACTTCCTTTAGAGCAGCTATGACTGGTACAGTGATCAGAAGGCATGCATGGTTAAAAGAGCAATCCTTACCAGACCATGTAAAGTCCAAGCTTCTAGATGCTCCCATGGAAAAGCACAGCTTGTTTGGCTCCCCTGCACAGCAAGTGTTGAAGAAGGTGGAAGAAAAAGCTAAATCTGTCCAGACAGTCAACGATTTCTTACAGGTCCAGCCTCCGAGGTTTAGTAGGAACTGGCCTTCCAAGAATTGGTCCTTTCCAGACACCACCAGAGCACAGAGAAGCAGAAATAGACGCCCAAGAGGCAGAGGTCAATCCAGAGGTGCCTACAGGGGACGTCGGTGACAGCCTAACAGCCAGAGAAGTACTGCCACAGATCCAGCCACTACCACTTCCACAGGACAATCACAGTGACTTGGCTCTGAAACCGCCTACCAGGGAACAACTAGAAGCACCCTTAGGCGGAAAGTTAGCCTTATTTTCAGTAAACTGGCATTACATTACAGGAGACAAATGGATTTTACAGACAATAGACAAAGGCTACAGGTTTCACTTCCATACTCTTCTAAGGAAGAGAGGAATGCCAAACCTACCTCCAAACCAAAAGACAAACGCTCTACAGCAAATAGACCACTTACTAAGGATGAGAGCTATAGAAAAGGTACTGGCTATGGAACAAGGACAAGGATTTTATTCAAGGCTTTTCCTGGTACCAAGAAAAGAAAACCACTGGAGACCTATCCTCGACCTGTCCGCTCTGAACACATATCTCATTGTTCCAAAATTCAAGATGCTGACCCTACAGCAACTTCTTCCCATGCTGGGCAAGGAGTCTTGGCTGGTGACTCTGGATCTCAAGGAGGCATACCTGCACGTCCCCATACGACCAAATTGCATAAGATACCTCAGATTTCTTGCAGGATCAGAGCATTATCAATTCTCAGCATTGCCTTTTGGCTTATCTACTGCACACAGAGTATTCACGAAATGCCTGGCATCAGTAATTGCTCATTGCAGGCTTCAGGGAATTCAAATTTATCCATACCTGGACGACTGCCTGTTACAAGCGGACAGCAAAGACAAATTAACAAAAGATTTGAAAAAGGTTATTCACCTGCTGCAAGCCCTGGGATACACAGTCAACACAAAAAAGTCAAGGCTGATACCATCCCAAAGGATAACTTTCTTGGGTGCAGAACTGGACACATCAAACCAGATGGCATTCCTCACAGCAGAGAAACAGAAGCAACTACCACTCTATTTCATGGCATTAACAGCGCAGAACCAGCTTACAGCAAGGAAAATCCTGCAAGCCCTGGGTTACATGGCATCCTGCATAATATTGATTCCACATGCCAGACTACATATGAGGAAGTTACAATGGTACCTGAGGAATTTATGGTCTCAGCACAAGCACAGCCTAGAAACCCAAATTCCAATAATTCCATCCCTGAAGCAAGAATTCCAGTGGTGGGCCCAGGCCTGTCAATTGAACAAAGGACTGCCCTTCCACAGGCCTCACCCAAGCCAGACTATCACCACGGACGCCTCAGACCTCGGTTGGGGGGCACACATGGTGGACAAGTGCATACAAGGCTTATGGACTCAAGACCAGATGAACCTACACAAATCAAAAAGAGATGCTGGCAGTAAAGCAGGCAATCCAGACATTCAGACCGTTTCTTCAACAGGGTCATTTGCTGATAAGGACGGACAACACCACAGTTATGTGGTATATCAACAAACAGGGAGGCACACATTCATATCCTCTATGCTGGATGGCAGTGGACCTCTGGAATGTGGCCCTGAACCTCAACATTCAGCTCCAGGCCATATTTGTGCCAGGAAAAGAAAATATACTAGCAGACATCTTAAGCAGGACTACCACGGATGCCCACGAATGGATGCTGCATCCAGACATCTTCAAATCCATTACAAGGAAATGGGGACTACCAGAAATAGACCTGTTCGCATCCCCACACAACCACCAATTGAAAAAATTCTGCACAAGGGCATACCACCCACTTGCTTGGAAGGTGGACTCCCTGTCCTTCAGTTGGGAAAATCTGACAGCATATGCATTCCCACCTCTTCCTTTGATGCACAAAGTGCTACTGAAGATCAAAGAAGATCACCCAAGGATCATCTTGATAGCTCCAGACTGGCCGAGGCAACATTGGTACCCGCTACTGAGGAGTATGTCTCGGGAACACGCATGGCCTCTACCCCTACTTCCTCTACTGCTAACACAGAACAATTTCAAAATCCTGCATCCAAACTTGAAAACACTGCAGCTAGCTGCTTGGAACATTACATAAGACAAAATAACCCAGATTTATCTCAAAGGGTTAAAGACATTATCTTGGAGGCTCGCAGACCCTCAACAAGGAAAACTTATTCAGCAAAATGGAAAAGATATCTCATTTGGAGTGCAACAAAAGGAGTAGATGCATCATTGGCAAACATAGCTAACATCCTGGAATATTTAGCAGAGCTTTTCCACAGTGGCCTGTCTTACTCCTCCATTAAGATTCATGCATCAGCAATTTCAGCAGAATACAACATGGATCCTCCAGTCTTTTCTCAACCTCTACTCAGGCAGTTTCTGAGAGGAATTAAAAATGTAAAACCACCAAGGAAACCACCACTGCCTACATGGGACTTGAACTTTGTGTTAGAAAAGTTGACACTCCCCCCTTTTGAACCAGCAGCAACAGCAGAATTACAGTACTTATCTTGGAAAACTGCATTCCTGCTTGCAATCACTTCAGCAAGAAGGGTTTCTGAATTACAGGCATTAATGGCAGTACAGCCCTTCCTTATCTTCCATCAGGATAGTGTGTCCATGAGAACTAATCCTACTTTTATGCCAAAGGTGGTCTCCAGGGTATCATTAAACCAAGCAATACACCTACCAACATTCTTCCCCAACCCGCAGAACAGGGGGGAAAGACTACTGCATACCTTGGATGTGCACAGACAATTGCGCTACTACCTGGACAGAACCAAGAACAATAGAAAAACTGACCAGCTTCTGGTAGCATATGCAACAGGAATGGAAGGAAAAGCAATTTCAAAACAATCTCAAAATGGATAGGAAATTGCATTAGATTTTGTTACTCGTTTCATGGAAAGGCAACTCCAGAAAACATCAGACCTCACTCCACAAGGGCTACAGCCACTACTACAGCTTTCTTACGAGGAGTGGCTACCAAAGACATTTTAGAGGCTGCTACTTGGAGCTCCGTGCATACATTTGCCAAGCATTATAATCTACCTTTATACTCCAGATCCCGAGCAGGTTTTGCCACTGCTGTTTTGCAAGGGATCTTAACTACACCATGAACTCTTAGTGCCTCCTCCCCCAGTTTGGCTATGGTATTCTATCCATTTGTTAGGACTGCAGATGCATCCTTGAAGGACATAGTACAGTTTTGTACCTACCATAAATGTACATGTCCGAGAGGTATGCATCTGCAGTCAGGACTACCCACCCTCCTTCCCCTCTGTGGTACTCCTAGGGTATTTACCCATCTTGTAGCTAGCTGGGGGAATCTATTATGGTGTATTTGTTTGTATATATGTATATACATGTTTATTTTTATTTTTGCTCTCTACTGTTTGGAATCATTTGCATTTATCCAAATTTAGCCTTCCTAGAGGGCACCTGGCATCTGGGGCAAGAAACACTGAGGAAAATGGCGTCGGCTGATGCCTTTATACCCAATTAACAGCAGCTATGACGTCGGGTGAAGTTGCGACATCAGCCGAGGCCAGACCCAGACTTTGGAATCCGGCCGACCGAAGGGCTGCCTGAGGCAGGACAACCCATTTGTTAGGACTGCAGATGCATACCTCTCGGACATCTACATTTATGGTAGGTACAAAACTGTACTTTCCTCCAGTCTTTGCTGCCCCCTTAGATACCTTTTCGGCATCTGATTCACAGCCTCCAATTCCCAAGAATCCTGGCAGATTTTGTGTACATTTATATAAATGTCCTGTAGTGTCTGTATCTTCCAAAAACTTTTTAAATTTTTGTCCTCTACTAAAGTGCTTCCTTCAGATAAAGATAGTAAAGCCATGGAATGTCTAGGCCAAAAGGTCTGTACTGCTTCTACCCTGGCTTTTAAGGCTATTAATTACCAGACTCTTATGACAAAGTATAACTTGCCCATCTTTCTAAAGCTTCTCAGGCAATTTCTGACCTTCCTTATTCAGTTTGGAAGAGAAGGTCTCTGCCCTTTCTTTCCTTATTGGGTTCTACTTCTCAGAGCGGCTTGTCACTCTGTGTAGTTTTGATGTAGCTGATGCTTCTTTTAGGGCTGCTGTATTTGGTTCTGTTTTGAGGCATTACTCTCTGCTTCGTCTTCAGCCTTTGCCTGGTGACATTGAAGTTAAGTTATCAGATGTCCTTCTTGATAATATTCATTTGGTTGTGCTACTGCTGAGTGTTTTAAGTTTCTCCAGGATAAATAAAAGACCTTGCAGGAATTGAATCATATTTTTGTTTCTCCTGTCCCTAAATTTCAGATTGATTATCTATCCAAATCTGCCTTTTTTCACATACAGTCTCGTCTTCCACCTAAGGTAAAAAGCTTCCAGCTAAGTCTACTCAGGCTCTTACCTCTCATAAACCTCCTTTTCAAACCAAACCAGGTTCTATATATTGGTTTCCTTCCCCATTCTCTAGGGTTTATATTAGATAAATGAAAGTTTATCTTGGCGAACGCTCTAATCGAAAATCCCAGACCTCAAACTCGCTATTGTGGGGGGGGGGGGGCTGCGTCACCCAAACCCCCTGCTAAATCTGTATACCAGCTCCGAGATTGCACTACAGTGAGGAAAAGGGAAATATTCCAATCTTCACTGTACTGCGATCTCACAAAAAGCATATCAAGGTCCAGAATTTTCGATTATTAGAGCATTCGCTAAGATAAACTTTCATTTATCTAATATAAACCCTTTCTCTAGGCTAGGTTCCTTTATCACTTTCTTTCCTTGTCTCTTCCCAGTTGGTTAAGGGTCACTCGAGACTCTTGGGTTTTTTCCATCATTTGCCAGGGATATTTCATGGTGTGAAAATCCCTCTCTCCTTTTCTGGGCTTTGCTTAACCTCCACTGGAACAGCTTTCTTTCTTTTCAGAACTGTTTCGGGCCTTTCTGGCTCTGGGCACCATTCTAGTTGTGCCCCCCTGCTCAGAAAGGGAAACGTTTTTATTCCAGAATGTTCCTGGTTCCCAGGAAGGAAGATACCCTGAGGCCCATTCAGGACCTTTCTCAGCTCATCACCTTTCTAAAGATCCCTTCCTTTTAGATGTTGTCCCTTCAAACTCTGTTCCTTCCTCTTACTTCCCCAGTCCTCCTTGGCATCTATGGATCATGAAAATCCTTACTACATACACATCCCTTCCATCCCCTTTTCAGGAAGTTTTTACGTTTCTGTGCCTCTTCCAGCCATTTTCAGTTCTCTGATTTGTCCTTTGACATCTGTGCTGCCCCAGGGATATTTACCAAATCCTTCATTTCTGTTGATGCCTTCTGCAAGATGAGAGGGGTTCAGATCTTTACTTATGTAGACCTCTTCATTCAGGATTCATTCCCCTGAGGTTCTGCTTCAAGACCTCCTTTTCACTGTTTGTTTAAAAGCCCAGGGGGTTACCATAAATTTTCAGAAATCAGTCCTGGTTCCTTCTCAGGATCATGTTTTTCTTGGTTGCAGAAACCAGATTATGCTGGCATCCCTGCTTCCACCCAAGGCCCTCTCTCCGATCACCTATTTTCAGTCTCTTCTTCCTCTGACTGCAGTCACAGCCAAGAATTTTCTTAGAATTCTAGGATTCATGGTATCCACTATTCCTTTGCTGCCTCTATCCAGGCTCCATATGAAAAACCTACAGTGGCTGTTAAAGTCTGCATGGCTGCAACCCTGTCATCCACTGGATTTCCTAGTTCCCTTACTTCCATGTCTCATACTTGAGCTTCAGTGGTGGGTTCATCAGCTTTTTCTCGATCCATGACTTCCTTTCCAGTCTCCAGTCTCATCTCAGGCACTCTATTTGGATGCCTTGGACAGAAAGTGGGAAGCTTCCTTTGGTTCTGTCAAGGTCCGTGGTCTCTGGCCTCCCCATCATAGGTCAGATCACATCAACATCATGCAGATGAGAGCTCTTCTTTAGCTCTTCAAGCTTTTCATTCCCTTTTTCTTCGAGGGCCTCTCAAAGTTTTCACAGACAATACCACGGTGATGTGGTGTATAAACAAGCAAGGGGGGGGGCACAGTCCAACCTTTGCAGACTTGCTCTTCAGGTCTGGGATCTAGCTGTTCAGTATCAAGTGACTCTTTAGGTTGTCCACATTTCTTCAGAGCAAAATATAGTGGCAGGCTCTTTGAGTAGGTGGAGCACATAGGCTGACAAATGGATGCTTCACAGAGATGTTTCTGGACATTGTCCATCATTTGGGAATTCCTCAGCTATTTGCCCCCCCCCCCCCGCCCGAACGTACAACTTTCTTTTGTTCCAGAGTCCAAAGCCCACTGACGTGGAAGGTGGGTTTCATGTATTTTCCTTGAAAGGGCATTTTTCTCTGCCTTCCCTCGGTTTCCCATAATTCAGAGTCTGCTCAAGATCAAGCAAGACCCCCCCCCCCTTTCCAAAATTTTCCTGGTGACTCCCTTTTTGCCCAGACAGAACTAGTTTTGCCAGAGGTATCCTGAATGGGTTTCTAAAGGGCTCTTCTGTGCCTTCCTCCTACCAGCTTTCCTCTTGGGCATTATACTGTCCCTTGTGTAAAGAATACTGCTGCAGTGAAATGGAAGGGCATATTACAGTTGTGCAAAATCTTACCACAACAGTAGATGACCTCCTCTTCACTGTTGGAGTATTTGCTTCCTACATTTTCCTCCTTGTCCTTTGCACTATTTCTGTTGCCTTCCTGGCCAGGAATTCTTTTCTTTTTCTCCTTCTGGATACACATGTTCCTCTTAGTCCCTAGAGACATTATGAACCTCATGGGACTTTTCAGTTCTGAGATGTATACATCTACATGTCACCGTTATGCCCTAAACGTTACATGAGGAGCATACCTGTGACATACGATGTCTAAAAATTCCAAAGGCTTTGGTGTACTGGTCATATGTCAGGCTATCCTTGGCAGGAGATCCCTTACATAAAGAATACTGCAACAGTGAAGAGAAGGATATCTATTGTTATGGTAAGATTTTACACAACTGGACTTTTCCTCAGACTTTGCTTGGGAGTAAGTGTCTGTAGGGTTAAAAGTGCAAGCACTTACAAATGTTCTCAAAACATTCTATCATCTGCAGTCTGTGGCAAATCTGTGGTATGTAAACAAGCAAGAGAGAAACCGATCTTATCCTCTCTGCAGACTATCCATGATAGCTTGTGGTATAGCATTTCAGTACAGTCTCACTCTACAAGTAACTTGCATATCATCAGAACAGATTTTTGCTACAGACAAGCTGAGCAGGATCGAGAGAGTTTCTCAGGAATGGAAACAGAATTAGGCGCCTTCCAGGAATTGATCGGGTGTGGGGAATACTTTAAATGTTTTTGACTCCACTCAGAACAGTTCATTGGCAGCATTCTGCATCAGAACGCCAAACAAGCACTAGAAAACCCTTCTACCCTTTCCACTAATATCCAGGGTCATTCTGAAGATTCAGAATGGCTCTTCAGAGTTCATTGTGGTGACTCCCTTCTTGCCCAGGCAACAGTGGATTTCCCCTTTTTTGTGACTAGCTAAGGGCAATCACCACAAGTTTCAACACAGACTTAACATACTCACACAAGACCTTGTATTTGATATATTGATATATCCCAACTCTAGACAACTGCGGGTAACTGCCTAGATGATGGTCTTAATACCTTTTAGACACCTTATTTTTGAGGACTTGCAACAGGAATTAAAGGAGGCAAGAAGTCCTGTGACTAGACAAATCCTACATTAACAAATGGAAAAGAATTTCTAGCCGGTACCAAGACAAGGAACAGAACCCTCTCTAATGCCAGAGTCACTCGGATTCTACAGTATTTCTGAGAGTTATCTTATGGCCTGTTTTACTTCCCCATCAAGGTACATTTAATAGAGAAGGACAGACATATTAAGGGCAATGAAAGAAATAAGTCAGTAAAACCCAAAAAGTTAGAGGTTTGCAAAAAACAAATGAACATAGTAATTAGGACTTTTTATAGAGGTTCATGGGATAGAAAGAAATAAGATATATTACTGTACAGCTAAATTTAAAAACAGATGGTCTTACTACAAAAACACAAGGCAGTAAGAGAAAGGAAGGGGAGAAATCAAATGCTGTCGTGGAAGCATTGAATAGAGAAAACTTTAAAGCAATTAAGACGAGGTGTCGCTGTTAGAAGAGGGAAAAGATCAACAAAAATAGATGTGATAAAAGCAATACGCAGAATCGGAGCAGATCAGGATCTGTTCACCATTTCAGATAATAAACTAAAAATATCACGGGCAGAATAACTTAAAAGATATACAGATAAATATAAAGGGAAAGTACCAAATAAGCAATTTATTGATGACCCAAAAAAGTTTTATAGAGAATTGGGAAATGAGGCAAAAGGAATTGAAACACCACCAAAAAAAAGAAATATAAGCATTTTGGAGAAATATCTATAAAGATCCTGTGGAACATAACAAAGATGGTAAATTGATAGAAGATGTAAAAGAATAAGACATTTAAATGTATAGGATATGAAATGAGATGAAGTAATGGCCAGAGAGGCAAACAAAGTTAAGAAAAGCTCCTAATTGGAAAACCCCAGTACCTAACTTCTGGCTAAAAATATTAACATCTGTCTTTTTCACTGATGTTCATCGTGCATACAGCTGCAGTCATAACAGATGGGTTCTCCTGCCGTCAGGCGGGTCCTCGGTCAGCCGAATTCCAAAGTCTAGGTCCGGCGTTGGTTGTCGTCGCTTCTCGTCGCTTCTTCCCTGACGTCAGTGCGACAGGGGTATAAAAGAACCAGCCGACGTCATTTTCTTCAGTCTTTCTTGCCGCGCGGTGCCCGAAGCAGAAGCAGTTCGCAAGTGCCGGTCAGCCAGCTCCTGAGATTATGAAAATTTGGAAACCGAAGTCTTCTTAAAAGCTAAGTACCCCGTTGGGGAACCTTTTCTTGCCTCAGACCGATGTCAGACAAAGTTAATAATTGTATTTCTTGTGGAGAAGCAAATACCGCATAAGGATTTCCATTCCCTCTGTATACCTTGCTTAGGCCCAGACCATGAGGTCTCGGCCTGCCGCTTTTGTGCTACATTCAACAAACGCACTATTAAGCGTTGGGCGGAGTTCGCCCAGCATTATTTTGGAAAAGCATTTAACTATACTATGTCGTCGGATACTCTGACTCCGGTTTTGTCTAAAAAGACAAGGACCGACACGACGCCAAAGCCGGCTACATGTGGTCCGGTTCTCAGTGAGGCGCCTACGCAGCCCCTGCCTACAGACGACCTGTCTTTGACGGTGTCTCCTGTACCCGAGGTCGCAGGCTCCTCAGCCCACACCCCGACTACAGATATCGAAGCCACTGTTGGCGTTGAAACTCAGAATGTGGACAGGTCCACCTCCACTCAAGGTGTTTTCAGACTTTCCTCTTCTTTCTCTATCAAGGCTTTCACTAAGTCTAAAGCAACCATGCACTCTGAGACCAGCTACACAGGGCCCATCTCCAGGCCCCATGCCTAAGAAACAGATGCTTAAAATGGCTGAGGATTTTAATTACTCTTATCAGAGGTTCTCAGCTCCCTCCGGACAAAAGGCCTAGAGTGGAGGAAGATTCCCCCTCCTCTGATCAGGGCTCCATTATTTCAGAGCACTCTGATGGTCAGGAACATTCTTACTCCCCTTTTGAAGACTCTGATGCGGAGGAGTCCATCCCTTCTGTATCCCTCCCTGAGGATTACTCATTTGGGGAAACTTTGCATACTTTAAGGGAACACTTCCACTGGGAAGGCCAGGATTATTCTGATTCCAAGAAAAGGCTCAGGGAATTTCTCTTGCTTCCTCAGCACAGGCCTCTGGCTATACCTCCTGTCTTGGACATCCTAGATGATGTTTACTCGGAGGCCTGCCTTAACCCGGACTTTCTACCTCCAGCTCCATTTAAGCCTGACAGGTACTACAGGGTCCCTGACTCACACCAATTTCTATACAAGAGCCATGCTGCTGACCCAGAAACCATCTCACAGGGCCCCAAGGGAGTTAAGGCCTCCATTGCTAAAAATCCATTGCCTTCCGAGAGATTCCAGATCCTTAGAAAGGTGGGGAAAAAAGGTATATACCTCGGCTACCTTATCCATGAGGGCCTTAAACTGTCAGTTTCATATGCTAAAATACCAACAGTTTTTGTTATCACAATTGAAAAGTAAAATGTCACAACCTGAACAACCAGACTTGAAGGAGTTGCAGGATTTGATGCATAGTGCAGAACAAGTGGGTAAGCATACCTTACAATGTGGTTTTGATGCTCTAGAGGCCTCGTGCAGAGCTGCTGTTACAGGATCAGTCATACGTAGGCATGCCTGGCTCAAGGAACAAGCCTTGCCTGATCATGTCAAAGCTAAATTACTGGACGCCCCTCTTCAAAAGGATGTACTATTTGGTGCTAATGCTGAGGAGGTATTAAGGAAAATGGAGGAAAAGGCTAAATCAATGCAAACTGTGAAAGAATTTCTACAGGTTCAACCCCCACGTTTTAGTAGAAATTGGCCTTCCAAAACTGGTCCTTTCCTGCCACAGACAGACCCCAAAGAGGCAGATACAGGCCCGAGGGCAGAGGACAATCCCAAGGATCGTATAGAGGCAGACAATGGCAAGCTCCTACACAAAGAGGTGGTGAGGACAACTCGCAATCTTTCAGAAAGCAAACCCAATGACTTTACCCTTTGCATGCCAACCAGGTCTCAAATGGCAGCCCCCTTGGGAGGAAAGCTGGCATTATTTTCAAAAAAATTGGCATATTGTCACAAAGGACAAATGGATCCTGGACATTATAAACAGAGGCTACAAATTCCATTTTCACACCCTTCCAAAAAATGAGAGGCATGCCAAACCTGCCACACAATCAAAGGGCAGAGGCACAAAGGCAAATTACAGATCTCATAAACATGAAAGCTATTCAAGAGGTACCTACGCACGAACAAGGTCAAGGGTTTTATTCCAGGCTATTTCTGGTGCCAAGGAAGGGAAAAGATTGGAGACCTATTTTGGATCTATCCATCCTAAACACATTTCTACTCGTACCAAAATTTCAATATGCTCACTCTACAGCAGCTACTTCCCATGCTGGGCAAGGAGTCTTGGCTGGTAACATTGGACCTCAAGGAGGCATACCTGCATGTCCCAATCAGACAAAATTGCGAAGATACCTCAGATTTCTTGCAGGTTCAACTCATTATCAATTCTCTGCATTGCCCTTTGGCTTATCTACTGCGCCCAGAGTATTCACGAAATGCCTGGCATCAGTAATTGCCTACTGCAGACTTCAAGGGATTCAAATATATCCCTATTTGGACGACTGCCTGATCCAAGCGGACAGCAAACACTTCTGAAACATCTGGCTTATGTAATAATGTTATTGAACTCTCTGGGATACACAGTCAACAAAAAGAAATCAAGGCTAATACCCTCTCGGAAGATAATTTTCCTGGGTGCCAACTTGGTCACGAACACCCAGATGGCCTACCTCACGCCAGAGAAGCAGGGGCAACTAATTCAATACTTCGGAACACTAGCAAATTGCACCAGGCTTACTGCAAGGAAAATCCTGCAGGCTCTGGGATTCATGGCATCTTGCATCTTACTAATCCCATGTGCAAAGCTGCATATGAGGAAACTACAGTGGTACCTGAAAAACATATGGTCTCAACACAGCCACAGTATGGAAACAATAATACCACTAATTCCATGTCTGCAAAAGGAATTTCTGTGGTGGGCTCAAGCATGTCAAACAAACACAGGTCTTCCTTTCAGCAAGCCTCAAGCAAATCAAGTCATCACAACAGACGCCTTGGACTATGCCTGGGGGGCGCACATGACAGATCGGTGCATTCAGGGCAAATGGTCCCAAAAAGAAAAGCACCTTCACATCAATCAAAAAGAAATGCTAGCAGTAATAAATGCTATTGTAGCTTTCAAGAACTTTCTACAACCAGGTCAACTATTGATAAGAATGGACAACACCACAGTTATGTGGTACATAAACAAGCACACCACAGTTATGTGGTACATAAACAAGCAGGGAGGAACACATTCTTACCCCCTATGCAGACTGGTCATGTCACTTTGGAACATGGCCATGGACTTACAAATGGAACTACAAGCACAGTGCTTGCCAGGCAAGGAAAACACGCTGGCAGACGACCTAAGCAGGAATATGATAGATCCACACGAATGGAAGTTGCATCCAAAAGTTTTTACAGAAATAATCCAAGAATGGGGAAGGCCAGACATAGATCTATTTGCCTCCCACAAAAATCATCAATTGACAAAATTCTGCTCAAGGATCTTCCATCCAAAGGCCTGGAGAGTGGACGCTCTCTTTCAGCTGGACATCAATGACAGTTTATGCCTTCCCACCTCTTCCTCTGCTGCCCAAAGTTCTATTGAAGACCAGAGCAGACAGACCAAAGATGATCCTCATTGCTTCGGACTGGCCAAGGCACAACTGGTACCCACTTCTGAGGAGCCTGACGCATTCCCCACCATGGACCCTGCCTCTAATGCCTCCTCTTCTGACTCAACACAGCTTCAAAACTCTTCACAGTCAGCTAAAAGCACTCAATCTAGCCGCATGGAAGATTCCTTAGCATCACAGCAGGCCCTACTCTCCAAGGAGGTGCAGGATGTCATTTTGGAGGCCAGAAGGCCATCAACTAGAAAAGCTTACTCCGCAAAATGGAAACGTTTTTGTGTCTGGAATGAGAAAAAGGGCCAGGACCCTGGAAAACTGAATTTACCTCAAATACTACAATATTTGACTGAACTGCTAAGCAGTGGACTTTCTTTCTCCTCCATCAAAATCCATGCCTCAGCCATTTCTGCAGAATACAACACTGATCCACCTTTTATTCTCTCACCCTCTTTTAATTAAGACAGTTCCTCAGAGGGGCTAAGAATTTAAGGCCTCCAAGGAAACAACCAATGCCTGCTTGGGATCTTAATTTCATTCTGGAAAAACTGACCCTGCCTCCTTTTGAGCCAGCTGCTTCATCAGATTTGCAATATTTGTCCTGGAAAACAGCTTTCCTTCTGGCTATCATCTCGGCTCGTAGAGTTTCAGAATTACAGGCTCTCATGGCTGTCCAGCCTTTTATCATCTTCCATCAGGACAGTTTCCTTAAGAACCAACCCGTCCTTTATGCCTAAAGTGGTATCCAGGATAGCTTTAAATCAGGCCATACATTTACCTACTTTTTATCCTAATCCTCAAAACAAAGGGGAGAGATTACTACATTCCTTGGACATCCACAGACAACTGCGTTATTATTTGGACAGAACAAATCCTTTCAGAAAATCAGAACAGCTCTTTGTGGCCTATGCAGTAGGAGCTCAAGGAAAGCCAATTTCTAAACAGACAATTTCAAAATGGATAGCCCACTGCATACGCTTTTGCTATTCCTTTCATGGCAAAACTGTACCTACAGGCATTAGAACTCATTCCACCAGGACCACAGCCACCTCTGCAGCCTTCCTCAGAGGAGTTCCTACCAAGGATATTTTGGAAGCAGCCACTTGCAGTTCTGTGCATACCTTCTCCAAGCACTACAACCTACCATTATACTCCAAATCTAGAGCAGGCTTTGCCACTGCAGTCTTGCAGGGCATTTTGGCTCCTCCTAGTTCCAACTAGTGCCTACCACCCCTTTCTTAGCTTTGGGATTCTACCCATCTGTTATGACTGCAGCTGTATGCACGGTGAACATAGTACAGTTTTGTACCTACCATAAATGTAGATGTTCGAGTGCTAATACAGCTGCAGTCCAGGTTTCCCTCCCTCCTTCCCCTCTAGGGGTATTCTTTTATGGTGTATTTGCTTGCAACTACTGTTTTTTGATTATATTGCATTGCATTATTGCCTAATTTTATGTATTGCCTTCCTTCTGGGGGCACCTGACATCTGGGGCAAGAAAAACTGAAGAAAATGGCGTCAGCTGGTTCTTTTATACCCCTGTCGCACTGACATCAGGGAAGAAGCGACGACAACCGACGCCGGACCTAGACTTTGAAATTTGGCCGACCGAGGACCCTCCTGACGGCAGGAGAACCCATCTGTTATGACTGCAGCTGTATTAGCACTCGAACATCTACATTTATGGTAGGTACAAAACTGTACTTTTTTTCTATTTATGGAATTTCCATTTGGTTTTGGTTGCTTTATGATTATGAACTGTGATGGGATTTATTGGATTTATGTACAAAAAAAAGCTGCTATTGAGGGAGATTTTTTTGAAGTGCTGGATTATAGCAATAGCCCATGCCTGGGTGTGGGTAATGCTGGATTTACCCACGGTTGGTGTGGTTTGGTCACGAGGCGCCAGTGGCAAACAAAGACAACTGTGGTTAAATCAGCATTACCAGAAATGAAGAATGTTATTATACAATGACATTATTTAAGAAAAAAAATAATTACTTTTCTTAAATAATGGCATTGTATAATGCCTTCTTGCTGCCTTTCCGCAGCTGTCTGGTATTCTGCGGCAGTTCTGATGTACTGCACATGCGTATGCTTACGCAGTACATCAGAGCTGTGGGCAAAAGCAACGGAGAAAGCAAGATCTCTGTTACTTTTTACAAACTGTCTCGCTATGTTAAAGGAGTTTAACATAGCGAGACACCTTTAAAAAAAGCAACGGAGATAGGAAGATCTCAGTTACTTTTTTTAAAGCTGTTTAACATAGCGAGACAGGTTGTAAAAAGTAACAGAAATCTTACGTTCTCCGTTGCTGTAAAAAAAAAAAGTTATACTAATGGAAAAAGTCCAGACAACCGGACCTTTTTCCATTACTATAACTCTGATTTACAACACGCATGCTGACCAATCAGCGTGCATGGTTTGGAATATTAATGGGGGGTCATCGTATAAATGCTGTGTGTGTGTGTATATGTGTGTGTGTATATGTGTGTGTGTGTATGTGTGTGTGTATATGTATATATGTATATATGTATATATATATATATATATATATATATATGTGTAAACAGAGTTGATAGTAACTTAGAAGAAAACTCGATAGCAATAGACCAAAAGGGTAACAAACTCGTCATGTAACAAAGGATCGTTTGTTAAATATTCATAATGGAAAACTTTAAAAAGGAAAATAATCTAAGTATGGTATAGATAGACTATAAAAAGGCATTTGACAGTATCCCACATTCATGAATAAGAGTGCTTAAAATTTATAAGATGCAGCCTACACTGATTGATTACAGCAACCATGGAACAGTGGCAAACCACTTTGCAGTTAAGTCTTGTAAAGGACAAATTATTATTCCTGGGATAGATATTTAAAGGGGGATATTCCAGAGTGATGCTTTGTCACTGCTCTTTTTGTCTTGCCCTAAATTCGTTAAGCTGTGTACTTAACAGATTATGTCATGCTAGAATTTGGCTCCCAGAAAGCAAAGTATAAAGATTTCTCATCTGTTTTTGTAGATTTAAAACTGTATAGTTCATCAGATGCAAGTGGTGAAAACTTTTTCAGATGATTTAAGAATGTCATTTTGGTGTTGATAAATGTGCAAAAGCAACCTATAAAGCAGGAAAGCTTCAGCACCAAGAAAACATCAGTTTGGGACTGGAATGTGATATAAAAGAACTTGAGCAAGATGGAGTGTATAAATATTTGGGAATTGATGGAAGGATCAGCAATCGAACACGAACAAATGAGAATAAAACTTGGTAAGGAATATTTTAGAAGACTAAAACTAATACTGAAAACAGTGTTGACATCTAGGAATATAAACCGATTTGCTCTTCCAGTCTTTACAGTTTTGGAGTGATTGACTGGCTCCAAAAGATGTTGGATAGGGTGGACAGGAAAATAAGAAAGCTTCTTCATGCCCATCAAATGGTTTATAAAAATAAAAGTATACTAAGACTGTATATTCCCTGTTCTGAAGGAGGCATAGCCTCCTCGAAATGGACTACTTGAATAGATCTGCATTTATGGGACTGTATACATATCTGCTGACCTCATAAGACCCAAATGTAGTGAAAGTTTTGAAATGTGAGGAGAATAAGTCTAAAATTACTTCCCTGCTTAGTTTAGCAGAAGCATATCAGTCTGTGTCATGCGGGAATGGAAATCAAACCAGTAGTAGATAAATCAGGCAGCAACTGAATGTGCCAAAAGAATATAAGGTGAAGAATCAGATGAGAAGGCAAGAAATGTGAAAAAAATGCGCAAGTACAGTTGCAAGTATAGAAAACTTTTGGAACAACTTCATGTTGATCAGGATCAAACGCAGGAATGATTAAGGAG